>NC_086163.1:20105571-20383071 GCF_035149785.1 Candoia aspera | reverse complement strand
ATATGAACGTCACAGGCCCAAACCCTTGTTCTGTTGCAATCTTCAAAGCAAGATCCGAAAATCTAATCCTAAATGTTTGGGGTCATATACAAATAGCTTTAAATTCAGTTGGTTAAACCCAGCATTTGGGGGAGGGAGGGAGGGAGGGAGGGAGGGAAGGACAGAAGGGAGGGAGGGAAAGAGGGAGAGGCAGAGAGGGAGGGAGGGAATGAAGATAATTGATAGCACTGTACAAGCAACCCTTATCCCCATCTGTAAAATGGCCTTGTCTAATATGGTCTCATCCAGACATGTGGACTACACTGTTGGCTGGGAGAGCTGTAGTCCAGTAATTAGATGACATTCACCTAGTGATGCTTCCCTATGACAGTGCAGTAACCATCAGGATAGGCAACAACTAGCATGGCTAACTGACAGGGATTATGGGATCTGACATTCAAAACATCTGGAGACCACCTGGTTCCTTAACCCTGGATCAACCACATAATTCCACCTAGGAGCCACTGCATCCCAAAATGCATCCCCCCAATAAATGTTTATTTTAAAAATATAAAGGAGGTAGACCTTTGGCACCTAGCCCTCTCCACCTTTTCTGTTTCGTAACCTCTAACACAAACAAGTGTCTGATGCAAGAGTTGGGGTTGACTGGGTGGTGGAGAGCGAGGAGATCTAAACAAGGAAAAAGAAAAGAAATGTCCGATCACCCAGCAACCACAGTTTTCTCTTTTTCCTTCGCTCTTTGTTTTGTTCCCCCTTTTTCCTCCCGTTAAACAAGCAATTCCACCGTGCAAATCAATGTTGGCAGGGCAGCTAGCCTGCCACTAATCTTAGCATTACGCGTCTCCAATCACAACTTGGCAGGTAATGGAGTTATTGAACTTCATAGTTCGGATTAGATCTTCTGCAAAGATCAATGTGCTTCTAAAATAGGATTGATAAACCCTTGATAGGAATGTGGAGCTCTGAAGCTGTGCAGGACACTCTGGCATTCATCTGCAGGCTGCAGAGAAAGCATGGGGAGGGTGCTGAAAGCCCAAGGGGCAAAGGCTAAGGGGCTTTAGAGAACCTTTTAAGAGAAAGGGAATATTCCTGGTGGTTTGAAAATCAAATCTCTTAAGAATGGGTTTGGGCTTGGGGTTTGTTGTTTCAATCCTGGATAGTTAGGATAAGACCCAGGTTGATCTACCAGAAGAAAACATGGTACCCATGGCCATGGAAACATCTCCTGGCATCCAGCCTTTTGCAACCATTTCATTTCTAAGTATGCCTTTCAGACCCACAAAACCGTCAGAGGTATTTCAGAAAATAAAAGTGGTGGCTGGTTAGAAAATTGCCCATTCGGCCAGAAAAATAGGTCAAGGGAAGCAGGAGTGATGGGGAACACCTTGGAGGGATAGAGAAAGCGGTAGAGATTAACGTCCTTGGTTTTTCTTCTGATATTCTTTTTGTAATGATCATACCCACTTACCATACTAGCCATTTTCTGAAGAGGCAAGACCCTACTTGGAGAACCCCTTTGTGAGAGCATCCACGATACGCTTTCAGAATCCCAGCAGTCTTTCACATGTTCCACTCAGAAGCAAGCCCTCCTTATCCCAATGATAAGGATGTCCCTCCTGCTCTCCAATTGCCCTTACAAAATTTTGTGTTGCCAGATGCCCTATCCATAAATACATTGAGTAATCCATTGTAATTAGTGCATAGTGAAGCAAACAAAGGCAGTCTGTGTAAGCTTACATGAACTTCATCCCTTCCTACACGCCTTCCAACCTCCAGAACAAGGCTTCAGCCCTGATGTAATAGACATTAGCGTGGTTCCTCATGAACAAGGAAAAATAGCCACAGAGCCCATATATGCTATCAGAGCTTTTAAACCCACCCACCCACTTCGCCTCCTTTGACAATATAAAACAGAATGCAAGCAATGCATCAACCAAGGGACAGCTTGATGCCCTCCAGATGTTTTGCATGTCTCCCACAAACCCTGCCTGTTGCCCATGTTTATTGTTTAGTCTTGCGATTGATGCATTGTCCCAGCAGGTGATCTGAACTGAGCATACGCAAATGCCTTTTGCTTTTCAGTGCCAGGTAAATTGGCAGTGCCATGTGGGTAACTTGAAGTGATTCTCAGAGTCTCTGGGTTGGCCCAATGCACTTAACCAAGTCAATGAAGGGCCTTAGTGTTGCACAACATGCTAAATTCAATTATTTTAAAACTGGGTTAGATTGCAGAATAACCATGGTGTGTGAACTCAGCCTGTTTGGTTCAATGTATTGTGCCTACCAGAAAATATGCTAACTGGCAATCCAAGTTAAGCATATTGTTTGAGTTCAGTTATGCTACTGAATTCCAGTTCAGAGAAAACGTGTGGTTCTCGTTCTTTTCCTTCTAGGCAACTTAGGTGGCAAAGGGAAGTTGATGCAGTGCTGTAAAAAAGCTGCCACAGAAGTATCTGGACAGACTCCCAAAATGTGCAGAAGCTGAATCAGGCATGCGAGTAAGTGATGCAACTTCTGTAGGCTTGGTTGCAATGAAGACAGGAGGCTGAACATGGCAGTAGGCTTTTGTAGAAGGGCATGCATCTGAACAGTGGCATTCGGACAGCTGCCAACTGGTTCAGACATGCAGATTTGCACTTGTCAGTGCAGTGATGAACTTGGACCAGCTCCTAATCATCATATTTTCTCCCTTTCACTGCTACCAGGTGACTACTCCCTCCTCCTCCTCCTCCTCCTCCTCCTTCGCCTTTCACACACACTACTCAAAAGAACTAGTTCTAAGGATTTCAAAGATAAAGGAGACTTTAAAGCCCAACATGCAACTTCCATAATTTTTGTGATGGCGGGAGGGGATGCCTTCCCCAAATAAATTCATTCTCTTACTTGTACATCTTTTTCCAGAGTTCCAAGGAAGGAATGAGAACATCTCCATCCAGATTCACTTAATCCGGATCATACTGAAGATCCCCAGGATGAATCCTTAAGTAGCTGATTATCGAATGGCAAAGGGGAGAGGTTATTCAGCTCTCCATGGAGTCACACTCAACTCCGCTTATGGGGTCGGTGGTGGCAACTCTTCCCAGAATGCTTGATGCATTTCAGGCCTTTTGATATATGAGGTGCCACAGAGATTAAATATCAAAGTAATAAAGCTATTGCCATTAAATTATAGCTACTTCAACTGGTTGTCTGCTTGACTGATGGCAGAGCCTCTTCTCCCACTCTCCATAGGACTTCAGAACTTCTTATTCCTAACCTTACACTTATTTAGTGACAGGCCATTTGCACAACACACACACGTCTCTTTAGGCTTGTCCTCTGAATCCAGAGTGAAATCCCCCATTAAGGCCAATGCTGCCTGCTCCTGCATCCACGGGCAAGACATCTTCTCCCCCCACCCCACCCTTGATTCTCCCATATGACGAAGTTTGCTCTTGGCCAACCTTCCAGGGTCAATGGCCAACCTTCCAGGGTCAATGTATGACCCGGTGACATTCACACATGTCTGCACCTAGGAACTTTTGAGAGGCAGGTGAGTGCGGGGTGGGAATATCAGCAACCAAATCCAGCCTCCTGGATTGTATTGAGTTGATTGGCCATTCACATGGTGGGAGGGAGGTCTGGTGGAAATTGTTTTTTGCATTCCCTTCTTTATTTAAAAGAGTTGGATGGCCACTCAGAAAACAAATCTGGGTGGCTTATTCTCTTTTTCCTTCTCTATGTTTGGGGAAACTGGGGCAGGGGGTGAATTTAAAGAAGTCCTCTCCCCAGGCCAGCCTCCCCCCTCCTCCAGTCACACTTCCTCTATGGCGCTTCTGCCAGACACCCGAGCACAAGGATCGATCGCCAATCGATCCAGCAGGCCAATCCATCACGCGGGTTTTCTTTCCGAAATATTTAATTAAATGTGGTGGCAAATGACGCCTCAATTTATGGGGCTCTGCTCTAAGAGCTCTTACCGAGCTGGACTTGGTACCTTTCCACTACCCAGAGCTGGCTGGGATTATAAACGGTCAAGAAGACCAGTTTTTTCCAACAGATTTTCTTCCAAATATGTTTTTTTTTTCCACCCTTCCATTATATCTACTTCCCCCTCAATACCTCTGCTTTACCAATATCTTAGCGCGGGACCTGATTGTAGACTCGCGCTCTCGAAGGCTCATTTCACTGGGCCTGAGCAATCCACCAGGCCAATTTTATTCACTTGGCCGGTGCAACGTGGGAACAGCTTTTTAGCTTGTTCGTGGGCCTACGGGCTCCCTGAAAATTGCGGGCGAAGTTGGTAAAGGGACTGCTTCCTCCCCCCCCCCCCCCCGCCCCGTTGAAGAATGAAGAATTGGAGAGGTGGGAATTCGCTTTCGCCCCCAGTTTGAGTCGAGTTTGAGATGCTAAATTATTAGAGAAGGAAGAAAGGGAGATGGGCGGGGGGGGGTGAAGAGAGGGGAGGGGAGGGGAGGGGAGGGTGACACTGATAGCTGAGCACGAGGATCTTCCCAAAATTTCTAAGGAACGAAAATCAGCGGGATCTCATTCAACTTAATGAGCACGAATAACTCAATCCTAGAGCCGTCAGCAGAAATAAAGGCATGACCCGGTCCCCCAAGACGCGCTGCACAACCAACTCCATCATCCCCAGCCCGGTGGCACCTGGGTCTCTTGGATGACAACCATCCTCCCACTCCCCGGCCACTTGGCAATCCGGGAGCGTGGGGCAGACGGGGCTCCACTTCCCATCGCTCTCTCCAGCCTGCCGGGCTAAGGTGATGGGACCGGGAGTTCCCACCCTTAAGACGCCCCCACCGCCCCGCCTGAGAAGCGCCCTCCCGCCGCCGCCAATTCTCCTTCCCCGCCTGGCGCTCCCCGCTCGCCCCGCGCATCGGCGAGAGAAGGGAGCGATGGGGGGGTGGGGGGAGCGATCGCGTTTGACCCGCTTAAGAAAACGGCCATAATTGCTACCCGCCTCTTTCCCCAGCCCCGCTCGCCTCGCGTGTGTTTGCAGATCTTACTTTAATGGCAAAAACAAACACGCTTTCAAAGGGAATCGAGTGTGCCCGGGACTTTCGTGGGGAGGGAGTGCGCGCGCGCGAGTTCCGCGGTCTCCGGGCGGGCGGGCAGGCGGGGCGGCGCCCTTGCACCCGGCGAGACCCCCCTTTCCCACCTGGGCGAGGAAGAAGAGGGGTGGGGGGTAGAAGATACAACCGCCTTTCCTCCAGAACCCCCGCAGGAAGTTAACCAGCCAATCGATACGAGCCTGGGAAATGAACCTGGTTGGTTCCCTACTGCGAGACGGCCTTAAGTAAGCCGGGTTCAAGGGTTGGGAGCTGCAGCCTCCTTAAGACGGAGGAAGTCCTCGGAAAGGAGAAAAGCTGGTGACCCTTAAGACACGCAGTTGGGCCGTGTGACCCAGAGAGAGAGAGGGAGGGAGGGAGGGAGGGAGGGAGGGAGGGAGGGAGGGAGGGAGGGAGGGGGTGAAAGGGAGTAACCCGAATGGGTTCTAGGTATCCAGAAACATCTAAGAATGTTAAAAAGAGTAGAATAACATGAACCTTGATAGGTCAGACCAGAACAAAAATCTACTTGGTCCAGTCTTCTGTTGTCAACCATCCTAAGTTCCCTCAGAACTTCCAAGATGGAGATTCTTGCCTTCAGCACCTAAGGGTCAGTTCAGAGATGGATACCAGTTATAAACATGGAGATTTCAATTAACTGTAACAGTTCATAGATGTGAACTAACCGCTCCTCCTTGATGAACAAGGGCAGACTGTCTTTTAAGGAGAGAGACACCATCACAACGTTTTGCAGCAGCCAGTTCTTAATAACAAAATTGAATCCACCCTGGTTGATCAGTGCCTCAAAAGGAGGGCAAAATAACCAAAATCTGTGGGCATCCTTCAAAAGCAAGATAGAAATCCTGTGAGCTTTGCCATCACTTGAGACAAAGCTTCCTTCTCCGTGATGGTACGTACAAACAAATTTAGTTTTTCCTGATGCCTGCTTGCAGAGGGAAAACAAGGAAGATTGGTTCATTTACTGAAAAAGATCACATCCCAGTCTCTGCCTAAACCTAAGCTGCTTCCCTCCCTCCCCCCTCTTTATTTTGCCCTAACGAGGTTTTTGCACTTGGTAAATTGCCCCATCTTCAACAGTCTGGCTGTTCTCTCTGGTGGAAGGTGAAATTTTCTATTGGAAATCAATATGGATCACACTTTCTGTAATGATAGTGATCCTGTAAAAATTAGCCAAGGAGAAAATAGCAGAGGAAATGGGGCTAAGACCATCATCAGAAGCTATCCTTCTTATGCTCCCTCCTGTCTTGAAAGCTCCTTTGCTGTTCAGCATTTCAAGACCACTTCCTTGCACATAGAATACAAGAGGCATATTTTAAACAGATGCAAACAAACCATCTCTCCCCTCCAAACAATAACAGTAAAATAATCTTTCAAGCTATTTAAAAAGAAGCATCCATCCATTCATCATTGATCAATATGCGTGTCTTTTCATGTCTAGGTCTCATAAGGTAGGTAGGCAAAAATTTGGAAAACAAAGAAACTAGCAGCTAATATTCAGTAAACTAGGCACAAAGAAAGAGGAAAGTTCAGAACTGAAGTTCTATCACCAGAAAGGCCCCACTGAAGCTCTGCAGGACCTTGGATGAAAATCTCAATACGTTCACGTGAAAGTTCTCACGCACCACCATTAAAGGTAGTAGATGGTGTCTATCTTTAATGCTAGATCATCCCATGCTCCAGCAAGTCCAGCATTCTGTGTCATTATGGGACCAACCAGATGCATCATGGAAGATCCCAACTTGGACAGGGAGTGATCACCCTTTTCCACTCTTGCTCCCCAGTAGCTGGTATTTAACATATGCAGCCTCTGACAGCTACCAAGACTAGTAGCCATTGTTTGACCCAACCGTCATGAATCACCCTTTTTAAAACCATCTGAACTGTTGGCCATCATATCTGAAATTCTACCGGTGATGGGGCTCCGTAACTTCATGATACCTTCCCAACTGTTATCTTCTCCTGTTATCCATCTGGTGTTATCTTAGATGTTGCCTGCCCCACCTACTTTTAGAGTACAGCCATCACTATCCCACCCAACACCTGATTCAACTCTCAGACCAATGTAAATTGTACAACTCTGGTTTAAGGGATGTTAGGGGCCAACTGAGACTGTTTCCTTAATTTTCTAAGGCTATTTATGATGTATCTCATGCTGCCTGCCACAGTTCTTCTCGCTCATAATCTACTTTTCAGGAACCTGTCAAACCTTTTGCAGCTTTTAATACTGTTATGTGTTTGTTACCATTTTCTTGGTAGGATTCTGTATCACTTTGATTTTTAAAAAAGATGGGATAGAACTCTTTGGAATAAGTAAACGATTGAATAAATTGTGGTGGGACCTTGTATCTGATGGTATTGTGCAACCTCCCTCTCACACACACTAAAGCAACCTCAGTGCTTTGAAGTAATTTCGTGTAATCTCAGTAAGCATCCAAGTCCCCTTCCCACACTCATACACACACACACACACACTCCTCCAAGCTCATTTTTTTTCTGCCTGACAACAGATGCAAGCTCTAATGCAAATATTGTTTCAGTTTCCCTACTGAATTAACTTTGTCACTTAGCCCAGAAGCTGGCCGCGTTAAGCTAGCTTGCATTTTAATTTGGCCCTGAAGTTACTTATTTCATTATTGATCAAACATAATGCTGAATCAATGATCATCTTGTTACCTGGGCCATTTCCATGTAATACAGTGATACCACTGCCCGGAGTTACTCATTCCCATCCCAAAGTGACTTTACCATAAAATCAATGCTTGTTTGTTACTGATATAAGGGGCGGCATCTATGGAATGAGGTACAAACTCAGGGCTTATAGTGGGAGGTATCTGGCTGCGCTTTCTCCCAAGGGCTCTGAGGTGGAAACAGGGCATCCAAATCAACCAGGTGAAGTTCAGATCCCTGGCTGCAGAAGAGAAGACAGGTTTGTCCTCACCTTGGGCATTGCTCTAATGCAATGTACTCTCAGCCCTGGGGGGAGGTGGGGGGCAGAAACAGCTTCCAAACCCAGTGGGCTGTGTCCTAATAGAATGGGTTGATGAAGGAACTGCTGTTCTTCCCCGTTGATAGAAATGATAAGACAAGTCCAAAATAGACCTGGCTTTTCTGGAAGCGTTCACCATTCTGACTGCTGATCTTCCTGCTGGAGAAACATTTGTCTATGGCTTGTCTTAAGGGTGGTGGTACCTTCAGGGATCAAGGGGAGTCTTTAGAGGAAGTTGCATTCATCCACTCCATTTGCTGCATTTGCCCAAACCTGCCAAGCTGACACCCATGCCTTTCCCAGTATGACACCCACCCTCTGACCCACCCACCGAGAGAGCAATCAAGTTGTCACCAACATCACCCGCTCCAGTTGCTATCTGCAGAAGTACAAACAATTGTGGGGGGAGGGGGGCGACCTCCGCTGCCTCTTGTCTAATGTGCAATGTTGGTGGCATGAAATGAAGGTTTTCAGGCGACATCATAGTGTGAACATTTTACAAAGACCAGCCCTCTAGTTGTCCAGTCTATTTAAAGGTGGGAGAAGAAAGATCAGAATCTACCTTTTGACACATTGGCCTTGGACAACCAATTGTGACAGGCACAGCAGTGATCTGCTCACTATTTCCCCCAAACACACCCTCAGTTGTGAAGGGCATTATATTGGCATTCAGTTTATACTAATTCTTCCCAACTTTGCATCTCTATACAGATGTTTGCATGCAACATCCTTAAGCAATTATTTCCCTTTATATTTAATTTAATTTCGTTTTATTCAAATTGGCCACCCTATGCCAGTTCCTGAGTTAAGCAATGCAGTTAATTGCTATTCTACAGCTGTAGTAACAATGCATCGGGTTCAAGCCTCTTGTCCCTTCCGAGGTTCCTGATCATGAGGCTAGAAAATCAGTTCATTATGCTGGCTGCTCAAGGAGAAGCCCTTCTAGAGGCCCACTCCTTATCCTCTGCTCCCCACCCCAGAAGTTCTATTTACATGGATTAATTAACACATCTCTGCAATATTTGGCTAAAACTGGCATTGAAAAGCTGGGGGAAGGAGAAAGGGCCCTCTTTCCTCACACACAGGACCATGTTCAACTTAGAACAAGCACCAGAGTTCACTGGGGACACACAAGGGTAAATACCAAAGTAGGGAGTCATGGAGAGAAAGGCACAAAGAGAATAATCGGATTTAGAAGACCTCATAAAACCCAAGGAGCCTTGTTCAGCCAAGATCAACAAGCTAATATTGACAAAGAAACAGCATATAGATGCCTCTTTGGTTGGTTGGTCTCTCTCATACACACGCACACACACACCCCAATCTTCTTTGTCAACACTTTCTTGATTTGGTTTTCTCTGCTGGGGACGGAGTGAATTAAGGGCCCAGATCTACGGATTGACAACTGGCTAGTAGTGTTTATGTAGCGTTAGCTCAGTTAAAATCATGGAAGTCCAGAGGGCATCTGTGTGACAGAAAAAGATGCAAATAAGTGGTTCACACATACGCATTATGCCATTAGGACATACAGAAATATCATTGCGGCCTCTGCTGGGCACCCATGGATGAAGCTTAGAAGATGCATTCACCCCACATGCTCCATTTGGTTAGTTTTGATAGGGGCAGATGGCTTAGCATATGATACCATTTGGGTTAGCCGATGGTTCAAGGCATTGTGCGCACACAGAGAATGGGTTAATTCAGGGCTGAGTTAAGCTTGCTGTATAAATGCAGTCAGAACCATAGATGCTGATCCAGCAAAACCAGACCCTTAGTCCTGGTCCTCCTGGAGAAATGGTAATTTCCCAGGAGGGAAATTCCCAGGAGGACCAGGATTAATTGTGGCTCAAAGTTAGGTCTTGATGGGAGGCTGGCTTTGTGGAAAGTTCACACTGAGTTGAGGCTATCATGGAGATGCAGTGCTCTGAAGCTCCCCTGGCATAGATGGTAAGGTGACCAACATCATCAGTGCATGGAATCTAAAACTGCTTCTTCTCAGAACAGAAGCAACTCAACTCTCAACTCTGAATTTGGTCTCACTTATTGGTTGGTGTTAGCCTTTCCAGGAAATTGATTCAGGGAGGAGCCAGCCTGAGTCTCTTCTTAATAGTACCTCCATTCCCAGGATTTCAGGAATGCTTTGGTCCTCTTTGGCCACATAACAGTTTCCGAATATTTGTGTCAAAGCCACCTCCCTGTATCTCTACAAATGAAGTTGCACCACATGCTAGATTAAATGGGTTATTTGGTTGAACAAATATTTCAACAAATATTTTTATCTAAGCATTCCTGCAATGTGGTTAGGTTTTATTAACTGGGTTTAATGTACTGTGTGAACCATCCATTGTGCCCTACTATAATCAGTGTGAGGTAAGTGGCAGAGCAACATCTGGGAGTAACGGTCCATCAGTGGATCATCTAACACCTCGAAGGCCACCAGATGTGAGATGCAAAATCCAGGCAACCAGTAGATGTCAGCCAAGGCAGAGCTATCTGTATCCCCTTGCTGCCCTCTAGTGGTTACTTGGGAGTCTTGCTGTTCAGATCTGGTAGCCCTGATCACCACTGTAATTATATGGTGGGACTGCTGTTGTCTCAGGTAGAAATGTATTCAGCTGCAGGTTGGGTCCACCCAATTCCCTGTGGCTTCATTTGTATGGCTCTATTCCTCTCTCTCTTGAGGTTGCTACCAACTTTGAAAATGGATGCCCCAGAAGATAAATTATAGCAGGGCACTTTTTGTTTCTTGCTTGCAACTTGTCCTTCTCTGAGCAAGTATGTCCCTCTGTGTGTGTGTGTGGCTTCCTTAAATGGCTTAGAAAGCACTTAAGGCCCTAATAGCTTGTGTTGGCCAGCGTTTTCCAATTAACTAATATCACTTTGATCCTATTAACATGGAGGCTTTTATAACCTTCATTTCAACTTCCCACCTCCAAAAGAAAATCTTTTGCTTGTATATTCACAAGCATGGGGAAATTTGGCTTCCTTCTCCACAATCTGTCTTTCTTTGCAAGCAAGACCTTAAGCAAAATATTTGTTTGACCAGTGCCCTGGTATCTGTTCTGCAAGTAGCATTCAGGCCTGGAAGAAATTATCAAGGTGATCGTGTTTTGGAGCATGCACCGAGTGTCTTTTTTCACGACCAAAACTACCCTGATTTCTGGAATTACAGCTTGGGGGGGGGCACTCAGTGTAACCCTTGAAGCAGGAGCATCTTGGCTTCTGTTTGTTCCTTGCTGGTGGAAAGGGAGGAGAGAACCACAGGCTGGCGAAGGAAGGACGCACTTGAGATGACAAATCAAGCTTCCCTCTCACCTTGCGACAGATCCCAGCTTTAAAAAAAAAATGTCAGAAGAAGGAAACTGGCAGAGAATTCCTCTTCTTTGCTCTTCAAAGAATAAATTTAAGTGGTGCCCTCACTGATGCTGCAGGGCCTGATGGGAGTTGCAGTCCAATGGAGCTTTGTTTCCAGATACATTGGACTACAACTCCCATCCCCCCTGCAGCACCAGTGAGGACCCCTCTTCAATCTTTCTTTCTTTCTTTCTTTCTTTCTTTCCCACAATCTTGCAGGAATTGTGTATCAGAGATCCTTTGGATGTTAAAGACTACAGTTCATGGTAGCCCAGCCAGTCTGGCCAATAGTAAAGATGGTGGGGGTTGCACCATGCTCTACACCCCCTTCCATTTTTTTCCCCTCCCCACCTGGGGTGAAAAACATTGTACCTGCCAGGTGAGCTGCAGCCCTTTCCTCTGAGCAAATCCACCCATTCCCATCAGGTCTTCAGGACCTCCAGCCATCCTCCCCATCCTGTTTCCTTCTGCCTGCCCTCTCCCATTTTACTGCACTTCCCTGTTCCTCTCCACACCTCCCACCACTGAGTTCCCAGAGGCCATCCAGATGGGCCTCTTTCACCTTCCGCTTGCCTGGGGATAAACAGTTGACAACATGGGGGAGGATTGTTTTAGCTTGGAGGGCTCTGATTTGGTCTGGAATTGGGAGATTAATCATCTAGAACCCATTTCTGTTCTAACTCAAGGACTGGGTTCAGGATGAGTATGAATCTTGTTATTAAAGGAGTTAATCATCATACCTTACTACCAATATCATCACTGGATGCCTTGAGGGTTAATGCTGAACAGACAGGTAGCAGATCATTCATGTAACTAAATAAACAGACAGACAAAAAAGACCAAGCCTTTCTGCTCCAAAGAAGAACTCAGTCAAGATGTTTCCAATGGGAGTTTTTATAGAGAGGCTTCAGAAATGTGTATGAGGATAAGAGATTTTTAAGTGGGTGATTGGGAGCATGATCCAGGAGAGAGACACAGATCTATAGGCAGCAGTCCATATGTTCCCACATGCATGTGACTTAGAGCTTCCCTAGTGGGCTGGTGAAAATCTGGAGGACAGTCAAGAGGCAAAGAAAGTTCTAATTTGATCTTGGGAACTGAGACTTGCACTCAGGGCAGGCCCCTTCTTCATTAGGGGTACTTTGAGTTAAGACCCCACCTTGAGAAGAAGCCTGGGTGTGGGAAACAGCCTGGCAGGATTGCACACGCGCACACACACACACACACCAACAAGGGCTGTAACTGCCTGGTTGGTCTTTACTCTAAACCAGGGTTTCTCAGCCTTGGCCACTTTAAGATGTGTGGATGTCAACTTCCAGAATGACTGGCTGGGAAGTTCTGGGAGTTGAAGTCCACACATCTTAAAGTGGCCAAGGTTGAGAAAACCTGTTCTATGGGGTTGATACAGGCCTCTTATTCAGAGTAGTCCCATCTGGAGAGCCTTCAGCTGCAAAACATGGGCTGAGATCCCCATCATCCATCTCTATGGCTTTACTTACAGGGGCTGCTGGGTTTTTGCTCCTCTCTGCCCTAGCCTAAAAATTATTAGGGGTTGCACACACTTGGGGAGGACAGTACCCCCCCACCCCAGAGTTCAGAACCCCCAATAACTTTTAGGCTAGGGCAGAGAGGAGCGAAGTCCCAAAAGCCATAGATAAGCTTAGCATCCTGCTTTAATTGCACCAATCTGATTATCTCTATTCAGAAGCTCCCTTAAGTTCAACAGAATGTACTCCTGGTACAGCTATCAGCTTTCCCCAAGGCAAGTACTCTAGAGGGATGATCTTCCTTCCCCAGATGATGGGCACTGTAGTCCAAGCCATCAAAAAGACCCCAACGGGCCTGAAGGTGAGCATAGCATCAAACTTGTCTTCTCAGCCTTCCCATTATTGTGTGTATGCATGTGTGGTTTTGTGTATGCGCTGCCCAACCATCCCATCCGTAATACATGTGTCTGTGCGAGGAAGGAAGGAAGGAAGGAAGGAAGGAAGGAAGGAAGGAAGGAAGGAAGGAAGGAAGGAAGGAAGAGAAATTTCACAAAAAATGTGATGAAATTAGGGATGAAAGCTGACTGGGTGACTTTGGGCCAGTCCCCTCTCCTTCAGCCCAACTCACCTCACAGGGTTGTTGTGGGGAAAATAGGAGGAGGAAGAAGCGTTAGGAATGTTCCCCACCTTGAGTTATTTGTAAAAATAATAAAGGCAGGATAAAAAATCTAAAAAATAAAAATTGCCTCCATTTCTTTCTCTCCCTTCTTTGCAAATTGTTGCCGTTGTCCTATTTAATCCCAGAGTTCAATTCAACAATATTATCGATTAGCCCAGAAGTTTAAAAAGATCATTCACAAGACAGCAATTGGAGGAGGGGAAATAGATTCCAAAGCTGGAACAGAGAATTGGGCCGGGAGGGGAGGGGCTGGCAAGGCGCTGGGAACAGCCGGGGCTCAGCTTCAGCAGACAGGCGAGGCAACGGAGAGCAGCGTAATACGGTTAGAGATATTTCTCCCCAATTTCCTCATATTGATTCCGAGCATTTTCATTTTAAAATAAACAAAAACAAAAACAAAACCATAATCCGTATTTATTACAAGCGGAGAGCGCTTTAGAAGAAGGAGCAATCAAGGTCGATTTCTCGACCGGTTTAATCTGACATGAATTTGATTTTTCTTTTAACGAATAAAGTTATAAAATAAAAGGCAGGCAAGAATGAGGAGAGAGTGCGTTGTAGGTGGGGCGATTAAAAGTATTTGAAACCTACAGGGAGGGAGGAGGAAAGGGAGGAATCAGATAGAAGAAATCTAAAACTCGGAAGTGCCTGGGAAGCAGGAAAAAAGATGAGAAAAAAGATGAGAAATTATATATCCACTTGGGGGGGGGGCCGCGGGGGGAGAAAAATAAATAAATAAATGCTTTTCTGTTCTCTGAAGGATGCAGGGGAATTCATCCGATTTCCTGGAGTATAAACATACCCGAAATCAGCGAAGGAAATAAAGAACGCAGAAATGTGCACCTGTTTGTTTATATCTGCACGTGCACGAGCGTGGGTGCGCACCGTCTCCCCTGCGTGTGTGTGTGAAATGCCAGAGGAGGCAGCTAAACCTCATGACCTATATTTTAGGTATGTTATAATTGCATTCTAGCTGAAATATAAGCCGTACGTCTGTGGGCGCCGATGAATATTCAGAAGCTTAGCTCCCTTTCAAAAAACAAAAACGCAACCCCATAAAAAGCCAATTAATCTCGCGGGAGGCTACTTTGAGAGGGGCAGTTAAGAAAACAAGAAGGCAATTTAGGGACATTTTCCCAGGCTTCTGTGGGACTATTCTCAGGTGCCCAAAACTGCGATCCCACATTCCCGTCAGGACTGAGTCCCGCTGAACAAGCTTGGGACTTGCTTCTGAATGAACCGGGCTCGCATTAAATGCCCCGCTTGGAAGAATCCTTAACTCCTTGGTCTCGTGGCGGAACGGCGTTAGGAATGGCTCCCTCTGAATATTCCCCTCTGTCTGTAAATTGTTCTATTTTTCAGTCCCGTCCTGCTTAACTCCGAGCGGTATCTCTTCTGCCATCTTTCGCGTCTAGAGAAAACGTTGGTAACTGTCCCAATTAAAGGCAGAGCACCAAGCCAAAAAGCTGAGCAGGAGTAGCGCCGGGACGCTTGTCATTATGCGTGCGTGTGTATGTGCGTCCCGCCGCTTCTTTCTCCTACTATTTATTTGTCAGAGACCCACGGAGCTGTTCCGATGTCTCTCTCTCTCTCCCTTTCTTTCTTTTTTAATTAATTTGCCTCCTTTTCTCGCCTTTGACGTTAAAAATATGGCATATGCGTCTTTGAAACCCCGGAATAGGAAGAACGTTTAACTTCACTCCCCGTGCCCTTTATTATTGTTTTCCTCCTTACGGTTTTCCATTACTTCTTGTACCAATCCTTTCTGCGTTCGAAAAACGACTTCAACATTTGGTACGCAAGGGACGGTCACCTGAGGGACGGCGCGGAAGGCAGAGGGGCGGAGAGGCCGTCAAGATCGCGGGAGAGATATTAACATCCGCTGGAATAGCCGGATCACGAGATGGAGGTGGGAAGAAGTGAGAAAAGTAAAGGAATGAACTAGATACTTATTATGAAGAAACAACAATTACCAAGGATTGAACTAGTACCTCGTCGTCACCACCATCCATTTCCACCAACGTTCTCCTCCCCCGTTAAAACTGATTTTGATTTCCAGTGAGGGAATAATAATATTAGGATGATGATGATGATGATGATGATGATGATGATGATGATGAATGACTGCTATTAGTTTAAGCCCCGATTCCGGGGCAGGGCTGAAGCTTTGCAAAACGGCGACCCGATTGGCGAGGGCTTCAGCCAGATTTGAACTCACTTAAATGAAAGGCGGTGACGTCATGAAAGGGAAGGCGGGGGAGGACGAGTCAGAGGCAGGCCGAGTAAGCAGAGCCAGCCAGCCGGGCTTAAAAGAAAGGGGAGGGGCCTAAGGGAGCGACTCCGGCTGTCAATCAAAGGCGGGGAGTTCCACGAAGTCCCCAGCAATTCTGCACGGACCTGACCTGCAGTCCATCCAGATCAATAGGAAAAGTGAAGAGAGAAAGAGCTTTGCGCAGCGGCCACCGAAGGTAAAGCAAGAAAAGGAGGAAGAAGAGGAGGAGGAGGAGGAAGAGGAGGCAGCAGCAGCAGCAGCAGCCCCGGGTCTCGCCTGGTCTCCACCCCCGCCCTCTCCCTTTCCCACCCCCCCGCCCCCTCCCCCGGCATCGCCAATGTCCGGCAGACTTTCCGCGCGGCGCTAAAAGTGCGGCAGAGGAGCCAAAGGCGAGCGCGGAAGCTGTCCGGCCGCAACTTTCTCGCCCCTCTCGCTCTCTCCTCTTCGCTTCCTTTCCTCCCCCTCCCTCTCTCCCCTCCCCTCTTTCCTTCCCCCCTTTCCTCCCCCTCCCCCCCGCCCCCCCGCCCCGCCATGGCATTTTCCCAGTTGGGCTACCAGTACATCCGCCCGCTCTACCCGACAGAGCGTCAAGGGAACAGCGGCTCCCGAAACGGGACAGAGCTCAGCCCGTCCGGATCCCTCTGCAGCGTCTTGTCTTCCATGTACGGCGCGCCTTACGCGGCAGCCGCGGCTGCTCAGGGCTACGGGGCCTTCCTGCCTTACGCGGCCGAGCTTCCCATCTTCCCGCAGCTGGTAAGGAAAAAACTCGACGCCCCCCAACCCCCGAACCCCGACTTTTCCAAGTTCCCTCCTTTTCCTGTCCCTCCGCCGCCTTCCTCGCAACTGTTCCGGCGCGCAGAGCAGGGGCGGGAAGCGGGTTTAGCAGGAGGCCGGCTGGAAAGCTTTGCGTTCAAACACGATCTCCCTTTTCTTCCCCTCGAGACGAGCCCGCGTGCAAAGCGTCAGGCTGCTGCTCCTCGGGAAGTGTGCGTGTTTGCGGGGTGGGGGTGAATTTTCCTTTCTTTTCCTTTCTTTCTTTTCTTTTCTCCCTCTCTTTTTAGGGCGGTCCGCAGAGAAAGCTCCCCATTTCAGACAGAATCCGATTTTTCTCTTCTTTTTCTCTCTCTCCCCGCCACCCTCCTCTCGGCTCTTTAAAAAAGGCAGCCGGATCCTCAAACCAGTTGCTGCTGGGCAGTTTTCAGATCCTTCCCCGGCGGGGAATCTTTCCCCTCTGCGCTTCCCCGACTTTACTTGTGCGGGGGGGATGGAACAGGGGCCGTAAGAGGAAGGAAAGAACCACCTTTGGCAGCGCTTCGGAGAGGTTCGGCTCCTTTGCTGCTCCGGAGCCGGCAAGGGAAACCCCCAGGGTCGGGAATCTGGGTTTTAAATCTATATTAAATGGGCAAAGGTCTTACCTCTGGCATCCTGGATTTATTACCATCACGTGTCAACGAATAAGTGGTGTGCGTGTGTGTATGGAATAGTAATAGTAATAATAATAATAGGAAGAGCCGGTTTAGGAGTGCAGGAAATATAATATTAAGGAGGAGAGTTTGGGTTGATTTTATTCCCCTAAAGGAAGGCTGTGAAGAAAAGTTAGGGGGAGCTGCCGTTTTGTTTGTTTAAAACGTTGCAAAGGTTCCAGAGAAAGAGGAAAAGACCACACATTTGGAGGCCTGGGTGTGTTTTCCAAAAAGAAAATCTTGAGGGATCTCCAGCTTAACACAGATACTCGCACCCTCAGTCGCACATATATAGAGGAAGCAGAGCGAAGTGGGGATCTTTCCTGACTGAAGGTCTGATTGACATCTCCCTGCATTGTTGGGCAGCTTTCATAGATTTTTTCCCCAGCACCTCCAATATGCAAAAGAGGGGGCCTGGAGAAAGGGGCATACCCAGACGTCCAGTTCAGGGTTCTGCCAGATTCAGACTGTGTGATCCCCCTTTTATTCCTACAAAAATTGAAAGCAGCCTTAAAAAAAAAATCTAATCTTCCCAGGGCCGCCACCTCCTTTTTTCATTCATACCCCGATGCATAGCCGTTTTCATCCTCCTCTTTCCAGTTCATCTCACGCACAGGCCCCCCTCTTTCTGCAGAGGAAAACCAAGTCCACTTTTAGACGAGGGTTTTGGGAGGAAGCCCCTTCATCCCAGCGGGAGAGGGAATGTGGAGTGAGAAAGGCCTCAGGAGTTTCAGGAAAGCCCTTTCACAACCCGAAAGGGCTGGGTGTTTAGGACTGGGGGACTTCCTGGAGATTCCCTCTCTACCGCCTGCCAAACTAGCTAAAAGAGAATCTCTTTATCGCCGAGGATTCCCAGGTAAAAGCTGTCTTCACACAACTCACTTCGCCAGATCAGTGGCACGACCCGGTTGGCTCTATTTTCACTAGTTGCTAAACTTGTTAGTAATCATTTTAGGGTGCTTTTTTCTTCTTTTTCTTTTGTGGGGAGCGGGTTAGGCGTAGCGTAAATCCAGTCCCTCTGCTTTATTGACTGAGGGCTGCATTAAACAAGCCGGGGAAAATGGGCCAGTCCAGGGAGCCGGGCAAGCGAGTTCTGCCAAAGCAGCGCCAAATTTCACTGGGGTTGCTTTCTAATTTCAGGCATTAAGACAGAGGTCGCCGTGAGTTTGCTGGGTCCACCAACCCGCTTTCTTTTTCTTTTTCCCAAGGAAGAGGGGCTGCTTGTGGGATTCCGGCCTCTAACGCCCTCCCTTGTACTCTCTCTCCCTTCCACCGCTCAGGGCACCCAGTATGAGCTGAAGGACAGTCCCGGCGTCCAGCCCCCGGCCTTCCCGCCCCCCCACCCAGCTTTCTACCCTTACGGGCAGTACCAGTTCGGCGACCCATCCAGGCCCAAGAACGCCACGCGCGAGAGCACCAGCACGCTGAAGGCCTGGCTGAACGAGCACCGCAAGAACCCCTACCCGACCAAGGGCGAGAAGATCATGCTGGCCATCATCACCAAGATGACCCTCACCCAGGTCTCCACCTGGTTCGCCAACGCCCGCCGGCGCCTCAAGAAGGAGAACAAGATGACCTGGGCGCCCCGCAGCCGCAGCGAGGACGAGGAGGGCACCGCGTACGGCAGCGAGGACGGCGAGGCCGACAAGCGCGATGCCGACGACGAGGAGATCGACCTGGAGAGCAGCGACACCGAGCCCGTGGAGAGCGGGGCGGCCGGAGCCGGCGCCCCGGGCGGGCAGCTGCTCCTGCACGTCGGGGAGGACGAGGAGGAAGACGAGGAGGGCGCCCAGGCGGCGGCGGCGGCGCTGCGCCTGCCCTCCCCGCAGGAGGCCCGCGCTGGCAGTGACAGCGACTCGGAGGAGGAGGAGGAGGAGGAGGAGGAGGAGGAGGAGTGCTCCGACGGCTTCGAGGAGCTGTCCGGCGCTCAGGAGCGCTTCCTGAAGGCGGTGGAAGCGCGGCGGCGCTCCTCGGCGGCCCACCCGTCCTCCCCGCCGGCCCTCCGAAGCCCCAGCCCGGCCCCGCAGCCTGCCCCGCCGCCCAAGCCCAAGATTTGGTCCTTGGCAGAGACCGCCACCAGCCCGGATAACCCTTCGCGCAAATCGCCCCCTGGCGGCGGCGGAGGCTCCCCCCAGGCCGGCCCCCAGTGCCTTCCGCTGGGGGCGGCCCCGCAGCCCGCCCCGGGCGCCGCCGCCGCCGCCGCCGCCGCGCACAGACTGGTCTCCGCCTGCCCGCTGGGCAAGTTCGCCGGCTGGTCGGGCCGGCCCTTCCCGGCCGCCCCCCCTCACCCGCCCCACCCGCTGACCTTACTGAACACGCCCCACCTCTTGGGACTCGCGGGGGGCAGCCCCAGCACGGCTCCGGCGGCGGCGGCGGCGGCGGCGGCAGCGGCGGCGGCTCTCGCGGCTTTCTCCAGACCCGCAGACCAGGCGCCGAGCGCGGAAGCCTCCGGAACAGGTAACCACTGGACGGGGCGGCGGGGGCTAAACCCACCGCCGGAGGGGAGGGGGGCAAGCTGGGAAGTTGTTTTGTTTGGGGGGAGGGCAGACGACGTGGAGACCCCTTTGGACCTCCGAGGCCGAGTCGAGCCGTTAATCCTTCTCTACATCGGATCGAAACAGATTGGGGGGGGGGGCTGGAGGATGGGACGTTGGACCCCAGTGCCCGGGGTTTTGCCCACAGAAGGCTTGTTGAAGGGGCAAGCGCGTTAACTCGGGGCCCTCACTGGCTGCGTTCCCACGACCACTAAGCCACCAACCAGCCATTCCTCCTCTAGCTTAGCTTGATGTGCGGAGCCGGCTCTGGGCTGGTGGTTCTGTCGGTCGGACGAGACTAGGGAATTTGGGGGAATCGAGAAACCTCGGTTCAGGTCACGGCGGGGGTGGGGGTGGGCAAGTAGGTCGTGCGGACCAGGCTAGCCCGAGTTCAGTAAGGAGCGGAACTGGCGAGAGGATTTAAATGCCCAGCTTACGAAGCTGAGGACCTGGAGGTGTGGGAAGAGAAAAAGGTTTCCCAAATAAATATGTTAATTGATTTTTTTAAAAGAGAGAGAGAGAGAGAGAGTGGGGGAAATGCAGAAGGCAGTTTGAAGAAGTGGGAAGCAAGTCTTCGGGAATTTGAAGCCCGCGGCAAGGAAACGTGAGAATCGAGAGAGAGAGGGAGGGAGAGGGAGGGAGAGGGAGAGGGAGAGAGGGAGAGAGGGAGAGAGAGAGAGAGAATATATATTGATAAACTCATTTCTGGTTTTTCTTCCGGGGGAGGGGCGAGGAGAGGCTGTGCGGGTGGGAACCTTCTCCTGAGGTCCGATTAGGTCATTCGCCTGAAGTGTCCGAAAAGGAAACCCTTGTTGAGGCTTTCCATGCCAGCTTCTAGCCTGCTTTGGGAGTTTTCTCGAGCGGGGGGGGGGGGAGGGGGTGGCAATCGCTTGCGGTTTCTATCAGCAATGAAATCGAGCCGGGGGAGACGGGGCGGGAGTGAAGAAGACCCCAGCTAGCCTCGAAACGGGGCTCGGGGCAGAGGCGCGTTGCTGTGGTCAAAACCCGATTTTCCCTTTTGCCGATGGGGTGTTGTTTGCATAGCCAGCAGCATTCCCTGTGGACTCAACCCCCTTCTCATCTACCCTCTCTTCTGCACCTGTAGCCTTCGGGGTGGGGGCGGGGGGCGTTTGTATAGTTTTTCACCCAAGTAGCTCCAGGTTTGGAGATCTGGGTGCTCCTGAAGTCTTCACTCCCTTGCTAAGGCAACCCTTGCTACTTACTCGGAAGTAAGGCTGCGCAGTTGAGGGGGCCTTGCTCCCGGGTAAGCGGGATTGGAGCCCAGGGAATCAAAGGGTGAAGCCGGTGGAATTAAAGAACGGGATGGACTGAAGTTTTGGGAACTGTGGACCTGTTGGTTGGTCGGTCGGTCAGTTGGTTTGGCAAAGGGGCCGAATTAAGTTCTGAAGAATAATATGACTTCAGGGACTGGTAGAAGAAAATCCAAGGTGCTTTACAAAAGACAACAAACAGGACTGTTTTTCTTTGTTTGCTTTTGTTTGTTTTAGATCGATCTAGTGCCTTGGAAGTAGAGAAAAAGTTAATAAAGACAGCTTTCCAGCCAGTTCAGAGGCGGTAAGAGATTATCTATGTCCTAGACTAGCAGATATATGAAAAGGGAAACCAAACTGGAGTGTGGGGGAGGGTGGCCCATTTGCTTAGAAATCAGTTTTATTTGGAATTGAATTGGTCTGGTTGGCATCCACCTATAGCTTCGCCAAAGTTAACGTCACCGGGAGCCATTAGAATTTACTTCCAAGCAAACGTGTAAGGATGGAATCAAGATCATATTAGGGGTTAGGAGATCATTGTAAAAGGGGCACTTTTCCCCCCCACACATACGTTCAGTACTAGCATGCTTTAGTCTGTATTTTGTGACTTTAAGTATAATTACTATATCATTTTGGTGTCTAGAGTTATTAAAACTCCTGCTCAGGAGTTGCAGAGGTGTTTCAGACATGCAGTTGTCTCTCTCTCTGTGTATGCGTGTATGAACTGGGTTCTATTTTTGTTAGAATAAATTGTTAGAGTAAAGATGAAGCTCTCAGCTGCCTCCAATTCATGATGCAGTTCAAAATGGACTCTGTTTAAAAATTGGTTTAATAGGTGGAGATTTGACACTAGTTGTAAAATATGTGTGTAGAGAGAAGGAAGCTATCAGCCTACACTGTGATGCATCACTTAAACCATAAATATAAATTAGCATAAATAACAAAACCAAAATCGAAATCTAAAAACAAACCATTTTGGCCCCTGCCCTCTTTCAATGCTCTAAAACATGCATTTATTTTTTACCTCTCTGTGTATGGGTATTGATCCAGGGCAACAGAGAATTAAGCATCTTTTAGCCCACTAAAATCAGGAAACTGAGTTGGGAGATATTTTTATGAATCTTTGGGAAACAGAAAGGAGCGATGCATGTGTTATAGGCATGGGCGTACACACAGAGCACAGAGCAATGAAGAAGTGTTAAGCCAGCAGCTGCTGAAAATTGTGTGGCATTCTGGATTTTCAAAATTAAAATAATTTTAACACAGAGTCTTGTCCAGGATACACTGGCACACCTGTAAAAGTAAAGAAGTCCCATTAAACTGGTACTGCTGAATTAATTAAGAGCATTCTAACATCTTAAAGATTGGACCATGGTTTTATTTTATGGCTGAAGGGCCAAGGGAGATCTAATTCTCTCCCCCTCAAATGCTAATTCTACAATAAATTTAAATTCAATAAAACTCTGCATATCCCAGGAATCCTTGATTAGCATCGTACCTATTAGTTCAGACCCAGATGATGAGATATATTGCTCTTTAATATACACACACCCAAATACGTATTTTCTCTATCCCTTCTCTTCTAGGCCTCAGAACCAACTTGATGCAGCTATGGTTCTATCTGCATTGTCATCATCATAGTTAATTTTTTAAAATTATTGTTCTAATGAATGTAAAATAAAATTCTCTGTATAGTTACAGCTTGTACGCATGTCTGTGTATTAAATGAAAAAAAAATAAGCGTGAGGGGGGAGAAATCCAATTCTGTACTATCATCTGGATTAGCTGAATTTGTGAAGTATTTTGGAAGTCTGGTGAGAAATAGACATTTTTTTTTTGTATATATAGAGTAAAACTCTCTCTCTCACACACAAATGTACATACTTGTGAACCAAACTGTACAAGAAAGTATATATTTTTGGCTAATAAACTGTTGCCACTTTGACTACAATTTCTCCTGATTCCTGCTGGAGCTGTATTATTTATTCTGAAATGTCCTTTCCTTGGGAGAATCCAAGTCTTGCTCTTCTAAGAAAATATCCACCAAGGCTTTGTGTGTGCAGAAGAGAGAAACAAGAGGGGGGGGGGGCGGCAGGGCTGAGAAACTCTACGGAGAGGGGGAATGCTTTCTTCGTCTGATCTGGGACAGGGCGCCTCAAGACCTTCTTGCTTTAAATGCACCAGTCACTTTAAGAGTTGCGAGAACCTCGTGGCTGATCAGAATTGATTTTTTTTTAAAAAAGCTGAGAATGGGTGCAATTAAGTTTCCTCCCTGGGCAAATGTGTAAATCGGTTCTAGCAAGCCAAGCATTTTCCGGAGGGCGTCTGGGCGGGTGCGCGCGTCCCCCAGTTTCTTCTCGGGGCGCTGATAAATAAGTTGACGCGAAGCCCCGACTTCGGATCGGAGCTCTCGACCCAGCTGGCGGTATCCACGGCTGAGGAGACGCAAGGTTTCTCGGGGGATAGAGGCGGGGAGGAAGCAGGCAAAAAGAGAGAAAGTCTCGGCCTTCTTCATTATTTTTTCCTCTCCCCTCCCCCGCATCTCTCCTCGAAAGAGGTCTGTATTAAGAGGTGCGACGGTTTGGCGGGATACCCAGGGATCGCGCCCTCCCGTGATTATTTTATATTCATTAGCCAATCGTTTTTATTTGTTGAAAAAAAAAAAAAAAAAAGACGGGGGGAGGCGAAAGAATCTCCGAAAGTGAAAGGCGAACGGGAATCCACTACGTCTGCTTTGGAGGCAAACCTGGATCCGGAGCGCCCTCTGCAGGCGAAAAACAGCACGCCTGTTTGGGCGAGGGGGGAGCTCCGCCAGGCACACGGGCACGTTTACTCGGAAGTAAAGGCTGAGCGACTCCAGACGGAAAAGGATTCTCAGGTAAGTTTTCCCGGCCGCGCTGTTTTCGAAAGATCAACAGTTTTTCTTTCTGCCCCCCCCCCCCGCCACTCTTATTGCACAGGGGCGCCCCTTTGTAAGGCTCGGGGTTATTTTTTCTCGGGGTTTTACCCCCACCAGCCCGGCTGCATTTCTGCCAGCGGGAGGGGAGCGTGAAAAAGCAAGGGCGGGGAGCGAGGGTTTGGGGAAAACGCGGAGCGGGGGGAGCTAACTTCGCTCCAGTCTGAGCCCCGACACCCCAAGGACCCTATTATTCGGTGTTTGTTAGCTATCGATTTTCTTAGCCTTTTCCCCTACCCCCGCTTGGCAACGGAGGACAGCTGGCTTCTGAAGGACGCTGGGGGAAAAAAAATCCCACGAATTTTTGGACCAGGGTCTTAATATCTCTTGTGGTTTGACGTTTTAAAGAGGGTTGTTAATCTGTCGTTGCAAAAGCTGGAAAGAGGATGGTGTCTTTCCCCCCATCAAAGGAAGTTTGCCTGCTGACTTTTCCTAGTCTCCAATAGAAGAGAATCTCCGTAGCTCAGGGTTGAACTGTGGAGTCTTTGTGCAGGGCCACAACTGGGGGGGGGGGGGGCAAGTGGGGTATGTGCCCCAGGCGCTGCGCTGGGGGGGAGCCAAAATGGGCATGGAATCCGTGTTTGCCCCCCCCCCCCCGTGACACAGACCCTAGTTGCAGCCCTGTCCTTGTGTTCTCTGAGCTTGGCTGTTTGATTGTAGACGTTGCATGACCCGACTGGGTAGCATCTTCAGTGCCAGTTAGTGTGGGGTTTTGCTCCCTGTTTATGTACAGTAGCTTGTCCTGGCAGTGTAGGTAGGGGCCTGGTTTTCTTCTTGGCCAGGGTGTTGTTTTCTGCTTGATTGTTTGTCCCCCTAGTTAATTATCTAGCTGTTATCTAGTTGATAGTTTGCCTGGTGTTAATTGCTGCTTATCTGGGTGCTGGCCGCTGGAGAGGATGTGTTCTGGTCACTCAATCGAAGACGGGCTGGGCAAGCTACTGTATATCCCTCACACTGATGATGTTATTTAGCTGGGTCATGAAATGTCTGCAAGTAACCAACCAAGCTCAGAGAGCACCAAGGACACCATTGTTTTCCTAGTCTGTCTGAAAACGTGAAGTTGAGGAATCATGAAAGGCAAAACAAGCTGGGCCTTGGCTGAGGAGTCACGGGCCAGATGCCCTAGGAGCAGAGCGAGTATTAAGAGAAGCAAAAAGGATCTTTTAATGCTGGAAGTTAAGATTTGCAAGAAGTCCGGGCTGGGGGAATCAGAGGCCAGGCTGGTTGGGTTTATGGGTCCCACCAGGCCTCCTTGTAAGGTGGGCAGTTATCGAGAGCAGTGTTTCTCAACCTTGGCAACTTTAAGATGTGTGGGCATCAATTCCCAGAATTCCCCAGCCAGCATCCTGGCTGGGGAATTCTGGGAGTTGAAGTCCACACATCTTAAAATTGCTAAGGTTGAGAAACCCTGATTTAGAGCATTATTTTAATCCTCCAGGTAGAGAGTAGGGATCATTGGAAAGGCTGTCTTTGCACGGCTTGTGAAGACCCTGCTTGTCAAATTTGATTAATTGGCATGCTGAAGCATCATGGAAAGTTGAGGGAGTCTTCTTGTTTTGTCGGCCACATTTGCTTAGAAAGGGGACAAGTTAACCAGACAAACCTTCTCATCCACAACTCTTCCAGAAGATCTGGGCGTTTGGTTTCCCAGAATTCCCAGGCAAATGCTGTGCTGTTGAGTTCCTGGTCTCTCTGAGCTTGGCTGCTTTTTTGCAGACATTTCATTTCCAGGCGAGGTAGTATCATCAGTGTGAAGGGGAGTGGGGTTTGCTGTCTATTTAGATACAGTAGTTTGCCTTGCCAGTCTCAATGGGGGCATGACTTCCTCCTTGATGGTTCCCTGATCTCCGTGTGTGGGGGAATTCTGGTAGTTGCAGGACTGCATTTCTGGTGGGCACCCCGTTGGAGAAGGTTGATCTAAAATATCAGCACCCCAAATCTGAAACAGGCCCACCTTCCCCCCTTTGAAAAAGCTAAAATGAATGTTTTGCTTTAAATTCACCTTTCCACCTCTCAATGTCCAAGTGCTAACTGTCCAAACATAATATTTGTTCCTTGTGAATCAGTCTCTTCCCAGAGCTTTCCAAGAAATCTGCACTCCAATCCAGGAGTCTGGGACAGGGTGAAGAAAGAACTGTTTATGTTACAGTGGATTCTTCTGCAGGTTTACTTAATAAATGCAAGTTTTTCTCAATTAAATGATTCCTAAGTAGATGTACGTAGCTTTGCAGACTGGGAAAGTAATTGTGATTTGTGTGTTTGTGTGTGTGTTCTGAGGGAGGGGGGATCCGCTTGAAAAGGAAAAAGGAAGAAAGAGAATGACTTTTCAGTTACCTCTGCAAAGTTGGGCTTGTGAATCTAAGAGGAAAGGGCATCTATTCCCTTGGCAAAATGTAGAAAATTGACCAGCTTTGCCAGAGATTGAACTGCTTAGAGTCACTTTAGTTCTGCCTGCCAATCTGAGAGGTAAAGCAGTGAAGAAATATTTTTCAAGATGATGATGACGATGACGATGATGATGATGATGATAGAGTAAAACAAAACAGAACATTTTCCCAGGGTTGTTTTTGCCCATTGAGAACATTGCAAAGGTCCATTAAGAATTCAGGAACCCCACTGCAATTTATGGATGTATTAAGTTGATTAATCTACCCACTGCAATCCCTTTAAGCTCCTCCCTGTGCCCTCCTGTTTTTAACTCACCCTTTTTGTATCTTTTTTTCTCTTTATTTGGCAGTTCACCTAAAATATGTGCAGAATTGCAAATATTAAAACTAACTCAGCCCTGCAAGAAGAAAATTGCCAGATTTCCTTCCTGTTCAAGTTTTTAGTTTTTAATTTGAATGAAAGCGGGTAGCTGGTTAACTGAGCAAGGTGGTGAAAGGATAAACCGGTTATTTAAGAGTGGATGCATTGTAGAATGTAGACCCTGGAATCTTTTAAAGCACACTGTTGTTCCTTTGATATCTGTCTAGAAAGAGATTCTTGAAAGAGAAAATCTGAATGGCTTTGGAAGGACTCAGATGGAACGTATTTCACCCTTGCTAAAATGTCTATGAAATGCAATGTGTTGGCTATTACTTTCAAAGTCCTCTTATGACTTCCTGAGAAAGCACCTTTTTCCATATGACCCCACCTCCTTTCATTGTTACCTAAAGCTATACTCCTATCTTGGGGCAATTGGCCAAACTTTTTTTATAGCTGTCCTAGAAGTTTGGAATTAATTCCTTGCTTACCATTATATTGTTGTTTTCTAAAATCCCTTAAAAGACATCTTTTTAGACATTTCATCATTGATTTTCATTGTTTTGAATTGTTGTTTATGGTTGTTGCTCATTGCTTCAGTTCTACAATTGGTTTTGCGATCGATGTCATGTTTCACGAGGTACCTCTGAAAATCCCTGGTTGTTGTCAATACAGTAAAATTAATTAATTTTAAAAATCCATGCATGCTTTATTTGAGGATGACAAAGAAGCAGTGGACTGTCCTTGACTGCCCCTATGTGTTTGCTCCAACTTCTGAATGGGATCTCTACAAATGTAGAAATACTTGGGCCCTGGAAAGTATACATGAACTTTATCCTGCAGATACTTAGACCATTTATAATATGGATTCAGTTCATGAGTTATGTTGGACATGTAGGACATGGGTTTGGTGGCCTCAACTGTGATGCTACAGCCAGGCATATGTGGGTTGCATTTATCATCTAGAAAGAATTAGAAGTTGAAGAGGGAAGGGAAGGGAGCTATTTTTAAAAGATAGGACAATGTTTGTTTGAGGTTGAGGAGCACTGCAGTCCACACTGTAGAAGGTGGGCGGTGGGAAAGGCTGGTTATTTGGAGGACCAGAGAGAAATTTCAGCAGATTTCTCTCACAAATACCCCAAATGCACAGAGTTGCACAGAAGCATCATTGCATCTTTTATATAAGAGAAATGGCTGCTAGATGCTAAGAGATAAGACCAAGATACTGGAGCACCTAGGCTGACATGCTTCAAGTTTAGACAGTACAAGTTATGCAAATGCTGTGGGGTGGCGGTATTGACATTTTGAGGTCATGGTGATAGGAATGTATTATTTATAGACCTGGTTGCAAGAAGCTGATAAACCACATCTGAAATCCTCAAGTTTTATAAAGCTAGATGATTTCTTCTCTTGTTTTTCTCTTAAAGATGCACTTTAGGGATGTGAGCTTAACATACCTGAAAATATGAATTTCCACAAGTCCTTTCTGAGAAAGGGCTGGTTTGGTATGCAGCTGAAGGCTGGGAGACAGAAATTAGAGAGTTATTTGTTTTTAATGGTAAAATGCTTATTTCATCTCTTCCCCCCCACCCCACTTTTTTTTTAATGGTGTACATTTATCCAGCCTTCCTCCAAGGAATTTCAGATGATACAGTTCTTCACACCCATCCATTTTATTCCCAAGACTCTGTAGGATATTTGAGGTGAAAGAGCAAGTTGGTCAACGTAAGCATGGTCTAACTCTAATAGTGTATAACTATTAAAGCCAGGTTTTTATTCTGTAACTATTCCAGGAAATCGGTACTGCTTCCTTGTAACACCCCCAGATTCTTTCTACCCTCAGAAAAAATTGGATGAAGTCAGTGCACTATTTTTCCCCAGCAGAAACAATTGTTGTATTCTTCATCAATGCAAAAAGAGGACATTTGAACAAGATGCCCCATTAAACTATGGACACAGTCCTAAGATCTAAGAGCAGAGGTAGAGAACCTATAACTTTCTAGGTGTTGCTGAACAATGGCTTCCATTATTACTAGCATGGATAATGCTGGCTAGAGTTGTTTATAGCTGTTGTCCAGAAATATCTGAAGGCTACTCCTATTTAAAGAAGTAGCATTAAGCACTGTTCCACTAGTGGAGATAGAGTTAACCCTGCAGAGTCCCCCAATGACAGTCAGATGTCCCATTGGTGACGGTCTACAAGTAATGCACAACCCTCTTAGTTTTCAGTGAAGGCAATTAATTCAGTTTGAGGTCAACGAGAGATGCCCTCCTATTTTAACCTTAGCAAGTTAGCAAGGCAATAGAGTTTGCAGACACCCAGCCAGCAGATTCCTCCTTCCCCAGCTGGCAGAACTGCAGGCAGATTCTTCCATAATGCTGAACACCTTTGCATGGATTTACTTCTGAGTAGACCCAGAGAGGATGGAGTAGGGCATTGGCTGAAATGGCATTTCTACATAGATATTTTTTTTGGGGGGGATTTTTGCAAATAGTTGCCAGAATTATGTTGTACTAACCTGCATTTTCAAAGCCTACCTCTTCTACCTTACTTTGTTTGTGCTTTGTGTTTGTGTGTGTATCCATTTATTGTTTAGAGCAGTGTTTCTCAACTTTGGCAGCTTGAAGATATGTGGACTTCAACTCCCAGAATTCCCCAGCCAGTCATGCTGGCTGGGGAATTCTGGGAGTTGATGTCCATGCATCTTCAAGTTGCCAAGGTTGAGAAACACTGGTTTAGAGGAAGAAGAGAAGGACTCAAAGCCATGTCTCTTGTTCTCTACCATTTCTGGACTTCCCTGATGTTCTCCTGAACTCAACATAACAGAAGAATCTGCACCGAGTAATGGTAGTGGGGAAACAATATTGTTGACCTTAGGTGTATTGCTTATAATGTTGATGTTATAACTGGCAAATGGTCTTCTTGGCTTTTCATTTCCTGTTTCTCTTTCTATCTCAGCTTAGCTGATCACCAAGCTTTGATTACAAGGTAGCATTCTGAAGGGTCCTGAACTGGTCAGTGCATGCCAAAGTTTATGCTTGACTGCTACAGAAAGCATTCCATCATTTTATCATCAGACCAAACCATGTTGGTTCTCTTTGCATTTCTGTTGGTCCTAGGAGTTTTCAATCTACTATCATTCCTTCCTTTGCTCTATTTTTCCCACGCTTTTCTGTCCTTTCTTCTACTTTTCTGTTTCACCCACTGTAACCATTTCCCATAAGTTGCTTCCAGAAAGCAGAAAGAAGGCCTTTGTGATTTTTTAAGGAAGAACAGATTCTCAGTGTATCATGAAGAAAGAAAACATTGCAATCTTAGAATGCAAGGGACCTCTCATGGTTGCTAGGTGACATCCCCCAGTATCCCCCAGTAGTCATGGATCTAGCCAACAGGGCCAGGAGGAGTTTGAGTCCAGCAGTATCTGGAGGGTCTCAGCATTCCATCCCTGCCTTAAAGTGACTGGCTTATGGCAAATGGGTGATGCCTCAATATCTTGCTAGTGTGGTTGAAAAATTGCTGTCAGCATGAGGGACAAATGTCCTCCAACGACCATGGATAACAATGGTCTAGTTGTGGTGATGTGTGCATAATATGTAGTTTGCAATCCAGAGAGAGAGAAAGGGAGAGAAATGGAGCTGGTTGCACTTGTACAGCGTGATACCAGAATTGCCAGTTGATCTTAAGGCCTAGGGCTAAATGAGTTGACCACATCAGAGGCACTAGGTGGATGCCAGGTGATCATGAAGTAAGGTGGTTGAACCACCTAAGGAAGCCCACAATTAAACGGATAAATGTAATTGTTGCCATGCTAAAGAGTAGAGCATGCAACAAGGTGTTGCACCGTTGTTCCTTGGATCATCTACAAATGACAAGTAATAATGCAGTGCCTCCTTCTGACCACCAGCCTTAGTACTGCCCAAGAGTGGAGAGATCATGCTGCAAAGGCTCCCTCTTCTGGGGGCTTAGGTCCTGGAGTCTAGGCTGCCAATATCCTCTTGGTTGGGAGCGTCACAACACTTTCAAAGGGTGGCTATGAATATTATCCCTTGGGATTTACGCATCTGCATTCAGTGTGAGACATACCCTCTGGAACTCTTTCTCCTTCAGAAGAGAACCAGGCTGACAGTTAGCCCTAGCTATCCAGAGAAAGCTTTCAGCCTCACCTGCCTCCCTTACCTTGTTTTTCTTGGCTGCTCTTTCCCTGTCCAATCAATTATCTTCCTAGCTAGTCCTTTTCAAAGGTGAGAGCTCATTATGCATATTCATAAATCACAGAGCCTGGACCTGACACTGATTGATGTAATCATCTCCCTGCCTATATGAAGCTCCTAGAGAGAAAAAGGAAGGATGGGGATGGGGAGTAGGGGGGAGGACTAGCAAGGGATTGAGACCTTCACATTGTCAAGCTGGGGGGTGGTTTTCAGCTTGTTCAAAATCGTTTTTACAAGATGGATCTGAGCTGGACGTTCACAGCAAGTATTTGGGTCCAGAAGCTAAAATGACCAGGTTCATAGCCCATCACCACTCCTCTCTCTCATTTACATACCAACTTGTTGGTTCCATTTGGGATATCAATGGGTCACTCTTCATCAATGCTCTCTGAAAACAAAATTTTTAAAAATGCAATTAAAACAAAGAAGCTTGAAAAACCTAAAAGCATGGCAAAGCAAAATGTGTTGGAGGAGTATATAATAAAATGGGGAGACAAAGTCACCTTACTGGGTGAGAAGCTCCCAACCCAGGTTCAAACCAGCCCACCTTAACTTCTTCATTCTTCCAACCTGGTGTTCTTTAGGTACCTCAGAATACAATTCCTCTCACCCCAACTAGGATAATCACTGGAGGTGCCGGCTGGGTTGATGGCAACTACAGTTTGACATATCTAGAGTTCACCGATTCAGAATCACTCCTTTCCCTTTACCACCTCCTATGCTTTTCACAACTATTTTTCATCCCTCCATCCCTATAATTTTGTGGCCAGTGGGGCATGCTCGGTCTTCCTTGGTTCTGTTCTTACAACATGCCAGTTTAGGCTAAAATAGAGTTGGGTAATTTACAGTTCAACCTGTGATGGGAACCCAGCCATTGATTTAGCAAGTGGTGTGAATCCAACCCTCTCATTATAGTTTATTTGGCCATTGCATGTTATGGAAACATGGTTGTCTCACATTTGTTGGGTTCTGCAACCCTCAGCATTTTCCTGAGCCTTACATGAAGGGTGTTCCTGTTGTGTAGAGGGCATAGAGAATGGCCTTAAAGCACAGGAGGAAGGGCCACTACCTAGGCAATGGTCATATAAGAGGGGTTTGAGCCTGGGCCAAGAAATAACATGAGAAAATGTCTCAGACAAGCCCCTTCCTAATTCCAGTGAAGATAAAGCAAGGGAGAGGGAAGCTCCTTCAGACTTGCAAGATTCTGTTAGGGTAGCTGTTACAATAACAGTAGTCCTGAACTATATGGCATTGGCTTCTTAGTCTAGTCTGTCTTGTTGGACTGACCGCAGTCTTGCTCCCGTAGCCACCTGGATGGGAGCTCCGAGAATGACTTTGCCCACAGCAGAAAGGATGCAACCATAAAACCTCAGATGATTTAAAAGACTGAGGGCAAATGAACAAGTTTTCACATGATGGAGTTGGGTGGAAATTCACTACCTCTTGGGGAACCTCTTCAGAGAAAGGAATTCCAGAAACCATGTGTATTCTCTTTCTCTTATTATTTATCATAGCACAAAGGGGAAAATGAACCTACCAATGGAAGGCAAGAAAGGGGATAAACTGCTGCTGTTATTATAAGATGAAATTTATTTCGCTCTGTTTGGGGATATTCCTGGCCTGTGTGTTTGCTTGTGAGTGAAAGTAAGCTTTCTGTGGCATTCATTTGATGAATGAATTACAGAAAAATGTAACCCTCCTCTGACACTCCTTAATAAGGTAAAAGGCATCACTGTCATGACTGTGTTGTGTGATTCACACATGCCAGGACCATGTTGCATTTATTGAAGCAATTGCTTCTGGTTATGACACTTCCTCAAAGCATGGGATGACCCAGGAGCTTGTCCTTTGCCAACCTGAGAGATTTACAGGATAATAGAAGAGGAAGACTGAGGGATTTGGGAATGTGGAGCCTTGAGAAGAGGGGAATGAAGGGAGACCTTCTTTGACCACCCAAAAAGATGTCACCCAGAAGAAGGTCAAGACCTATTCCCCATCTTCCTTCGTTCCAGAATGCAGGGCATGGAAGAATGGATTAAAGTGACTGGAACTCAGATTCTGACTGAATGCAGAAGACAATCGCTTTACAGCAAGAGCTACTCAAAAGTGGGACCAATTAATCCAGCAGTTGGCGGGCTGTCCTTCATGAGATGCATTCAAATGAAGGCTAGGCTGGGATGCTTTAATTTGCATTCTTGGGGTGGGTCTTGATGGCCTCAAGTGGGACCTTGTATCTCTGGGTTTCTGCCGTTCTAGATGCCTTTTTTTCTTATTAGCACTTAAGTCAATGGTACATCTCAGCGTGACCATGAGCCTGATCTGTGTTTCTCAAAACATATTTTATGTGTGTTTCCAAAAAAAGAGATAGCCAAGTATAATCATATGGAGAATTTAAATGGTGTACTTTTTCATGCCAAATGGTTTTCATTTTGTTTTATTTAGGTTTGGGGCTTGAGATAACAAAATAAGAGCGTGATTCCAATCAGGAACATAATAGATGTTACAAATGAATAATAATAAATCTAATAAAAAATGCAGGCACTTTCAAGCATACCCAGAATATTACAAAGGCAGTCTCTGCTAATCAAGTGATTTGGAATGCCTTATCTCCCCCTGTTAACAAACGTTATAAGAAAATTAAGGCTTATAGTCTGATTGCTTTTTAATCTAAGAAAAACCGATAAAGATATCAAGGGTTCTTTTTAACTGAATGCTTTGAATGCCATGTGGAAAAATGAGATACTTGCCTGTTTTAACTAAGACTTCCACCTACCCACCCTTAAACTACAAAGAAGTCAACTCTTCCCTTAAAATAAAAAATAAAATAATGAAAAGCCAGTTTCCATAGTGCAGTGGGAGAAAAACATTTAATTTTTATGGAAGATGGTTTTTGGAGAACACAGCCCCATCAAAATCCATTTTATTAAATGTGTGCTACCGATGAAGGTCCAAGACCCTCTTTAGCTATTCAATAAATACGAATATTAAGCAGCGTTTTCTCCTCTTTTTTGCTTCAAGGTACACTGAGGCCATTCCTATTAGGATAGGCTGCCATTTATTTATTCACATGTTAAGTGAATGTTCTTGTGGCTAATGGCTAATAATCAACATCCCTATTTTACTTCCTTTCTTTGCTCCCAGCAATGTTAAATACTCTGCATCAGCCTCTTTGCACACTAGAGAATATGGTTGCAAAGTGCTAAAGGACAAGCTTAGCTTAGCAACACAAAGGAAGGCAGCAGAGTGTGGCTAGGCACGCCAGGCTTATAGCTTGCCCCCTTTTATTCACCTTGGGACTTGGAAAGATATCTGTAGAGTTCATTGAATTCTGGAGCAGATCAATCCAAGGTAACAAAGTTCTAACTCAGTAGGACTTCCCAGGCAAAGAGATGCCTAAACTATCTGAGACTTTTTTTCCCAAACTGGAATCTTGCAGATGTTCCATTCCAATATGCTACAACTGGTTGGGAACTGAAGACCAGCACATCTGCAGAGCAAGTCATCTACAGAAAGACATATTTATAGTAGGACCACCCACCATTGTTTAGACTTTGTAGGAGGAAAGCTGTGTTAGTCTATAGTAGCCAAAAATCAGAAGCAGTCTTGGTCACACTTTTTCAAACCAACAAATTTTATTAAAAATTAAAAGCATAATTTTTTTAGACAAATATACTCTGTACTTGCTCTATGGTTTTTCTTAATTTCTTCCTTTCCAGGGTGAATAGCAGTGAGAAGGAAAATTGAACATACTTGATGGAATAAAATGCTAGTAATATTTGTTCAAATTAAGTCCCGGAAGCTTAATTTGTAATGATGTTGTAGTTGTGTAAAGAAAGCTGGCATACCAGGAGGCTGTGAGTTCTAGTCCCGCCTTAGGCATGAAAGCCGGCTGGGTGACCTTGGGCCAGTCACTTTCTCTCAGCCCAACTCACTTCAGAGGGTTGTTGTTGTGGGGAAAATAGGAGAAGGAAGGAGTATGAGGTATGTTCACTGCCTTGAGTTATTCATAAAATAATAAAGGCGGGATATACTGTAAAAAATAAATAAATAAAAATAAAATATCTCTTGGTCTCATGTAATGGAAAATAATTTTGGCTGCCCCTTAATGAATCTATTTTAGTTCATCATCCTCAACAGATTCAATAAGTTGAGAAACTAAATTTAATATTGTATATAATATCTATATATACAGCTTTGCATCAAAGGATCATTCCCTTGTTCAGCAAAGGCGCTTGCAGACGGGTTTCTATTGTGTCAAGTTCCAAAAATCTGTAAGGTGTAAATGAATCATTTCTTTGCCATGATTAAGCTTAAAGTTAGAAATAAAATATGTCAATCAATCAGGCTGGAAATGTTCTTGCTGTCTAGGCTAGTTATGCAAAGCACTCCAGGGGTGCATAGCTACGATCAATTAGGTCAAGGAAAGTGATGGGACTCAGAGCCATCAATGGAGTCATTTGAATTCCTCATTATTTTTAGAAGCAGTGGAAATGCATGTCAGTAGGCCAGCTTGCAAAGATGGGTTTACAATTACTAGGCATTTTACTCCAGCTTCTGCCACATTTTAACACCTCAAAATTAAATTCAGTTTTTAAGCAAAACAGCTAAGGTGAAGGATGTGATTTCTTAAAAAAATAAAAAGAAAAGGCAAGGGAGACAAGGCATACTTTCCTTTCCATATGGATGTCCTACTAGCCAGCATGCAGAATGCCTTGGTAACAATGAGGGCACATCGCTGAAGATTCCCATGAACACCACACTTAATCTATGACTGCTTTGGTGAGTAATACAAGCAAGGGCCAAATGCCTAAGAGATATGAATGAAAAAGGCTACACAATGCAAAAGAAGGTAAAGTCAAGTCTCCGAGTTGAGCTTGACTCTTGAAGTCTTCATGGACACATCCATGTAGTTCTCTTGGAAACAATACAGAAATCTTAGTGGTTGTCTTCTTCTGAGATGTTTTTGACTTCCCAGTCTTGCTTGGATAGGTGATCACCTATCCAAAGGCTAGCCAAGACCAACCCAGCCCAGAGAAGATCATCAAGAAAGAATCATTTCTTCATTCATAGCATTAAAATGCAGATTAAATTAATTGCCAGGAGACACACAGCTCACTAATACACTTTGCTAGTCAAAGGTAGAGGGACGGCCACTGTCTAACTGAGACAATCAGGACTGGGGGAAGTGACAGAGGTTATGCCTGTCAATAGCTATTGACCATCACTCCCATATACTGCAATCCCAGCTGGAGACAGCCAACTGAAATACAGATGAAAATGGCCATTCTTCATGCTTGGCAGGAACCCCAGTGGTACAAAAGAAGAATGGTGATGGTAGTAAACATTAAAGGCCAAGCCCTCCCCCTCATCCACATTTATTGTATGAGGATAGTTGATGAGTGATGGGCAGAGAACATCAAGTAGCATCTGGAAAAGAAAACCGGAAGAGTGACCATCAAGTGCAACACAGCTGGAATGAAGAATCTGAGAGGTGAGCAGAATTCCTGAAGGAAGATGGTGTCTTCCTACATTTCTTTCCAAGGAAAGGGCATTTCTTCTGAACTGCTCCCGATGCCATGTTTTCATGTTCTTTGAGACCATTTAAATTGTTTCACTTTTTGGTGGTTGGCTTGGATTTTGCCACAGGGCTTATTGTAAGATGTGTATTAGGAGAGTCCCTTTTTCTGATGTTTCAAAATGTGCATGCCTCTGTATGTATGCCTGATATAGTTTAATCCTCCTTTTATTGTTCTTTACAGTTTATTGAATTTTTTAAATACGTCACTTACTGATGCCTGACATTGGAGCAGTGTCAGGCATTCATGATATTCTTAGAGTAGAGCCATTAAAATAACAGGATTTAATTTGGGCCTGATTAACAAGTCACTTGTTCATCTCCCACAAAGTAGTAGTAGTAGTATAACTTCATTGATTAGTCAATTGACCATATCAAAATCCCACAAAGTACAACTAGGTCTGAATACCATCTGTTGACAGCCTAGTAAAGGTAAAGGTTTCCCTTGACGTAAAGTCCAGTCGTGTCCGACTCTAGGGGGCGGTGCTCATCTCCGTTTCAAAGCCTTGGAGCCGGCGTTGTCCATAGGACACTTCCGGGTCATGTGGCCAGCATGACTCACGGAACGCCGTTACCTTCCCGCCGAAGCAGTACCAATTAATCTACTCACATTTGCATGTTTTCGAACTGCTTGGTGTGCAGGAGCTGGGACGAGCAACGGGAGCTCACCCCGCCGCGCGGTTTCGAACCGCCGACCTTCCGATCGACAGCTCAGCGGTTTAACCCGCAGCGCCACCGCGTCCAGGAAACCATTAAATGAACTAGCAAGATATGCACTGCAACATCATGGTTTTCCAGTTTTGTTTCTTTTCCTTTGGAAAGACTCTGCAAGCCAAGAGGGAAAACCAATAACTCACTGTCAAAGAGAAATTTTAAGTATTGCATCCTCCTCCTCTTTCTTGACCAAGAAATTATGAATGTTTCTTAGAATTTCCAGGAGAAAGTTGTACAGGGCTCAGGAAAACCAGCACACAAGTGAGTCTCTGTGTCATTTCAGAGCTTCTACTGCTACTTCTATCCATGCTGGCACATGATATTTTGCTCCCTACCTTAGGATTGTTTTTAATGATGAAGCAGTGTGACAAATTCTGGAAAACAGCATTTTTAACATAATGTTGCCTTTAAAAAAAAAAAAAAGCCTAGTGATTTAGGCATGAGCAAATGGGATTGACTGATTTCAGCAATTGGTATCAATCTGACCAATTTCCTGGTTGTAGCTGCTTGCTCCTTTGGTGGCTCTTATCTGGGCAGACATCCTTCAGATAAGCACTTGGCTTTTTTTTTGTCTTTGCAGCACAGGAACAAGTAAACAGAATGATCTTTTCACACCTTCATCTATTCTTTAGCAGAGCCATTCAGAATCTTGGTACAGCTTGTGAACAAGATGACATTCCTTCTTCCTAAAGAGAAGGAACCAGCTGAAGTAGCTAAATTCTTCTCAGAACCTCGAGAGAAGGGCATAGCTCTCCAAATGAATAGCTAGAAGTGGTCAACTCATAGGATAATTAGCTAGAAGCTAGGGTGGGGGGAAAAGAATCCCTATTAGGAAAACTCTGAAAGAAGGGAAAGTTTCTGAGATTTCCAAATCTCTTTATCTAGCATCTTCATAGGAAGGGAGGAGAAAAACCTTAATATTTATTTATTTCAACTATTTATCATATACCCATCATGCTATGCATCTCCAGGTGGTATATACTGTACATACATAGCATATATTGCATATGTATATTTAATATAAAGCAATAGCAAGATTAATATATATTAAAATCTATAAAACAGCAGCCATTGAAGAGGGGAGCAATTGCATTGTGAGATGTCATACGCCCAAGTGAATAAAAGTACTTCCAGCATGTCCCTGGATTGCTGTAAGATTGGCATATGCTTTATTTCTGGGAGAAGACATTGAGGAGGTGGGCACCAGGATAGAAAGACTCAGCGTGTTCAAGCTTTAAGACGGTGGACAGGAACAGGCAGCCGCTGTTACAGTCAAAATGAAGGCTATGTGCTTTTCTCGGGATGTTGAAATCATCCCCAAAGCCTCGATTTGTGCTTGTTTGTGCTGTTCGTGGAGAGGAAAGGCCCTTCTTGCCAGCCTCCACAGGTGAAGGCCCCTGAGCACTTCCCTGCCTTCTGCACCAGCTCCAGTTGCAGGTGGTGTCTCAAGCAACAGCTTGATGCAATAACTCAACCCTTGAGGCCAGGAAGGCTGAGATCTCTCTTGATAAGGTCTGTGCCTGGAAGTGAAAGGTCTCACATTCTGAATTCTTTGCAGATAGTTTAAAGGAGAAGGGAGGGGTCAGGAGAAACAATCCAGCTTTTGAGGGAGTCAAACGATTATTGCCAAGAGGGAGGCTTCCATGTGTGGCTTTTCTTCTGCAGCTGACCTCCTTGCTAGGTGTTGTTTGTCCAAAGGCAAGATGATGTCTTGACAGGCTGCAATCTCATCTGCTAGAAGAGATGTATCTAACCAGAAATGGGGAGACTTGTTCCAGGAGCATTTTCTTGTTTCGTTTGTCTGCATCTGGCCCAGCCCTGCCGATATTCTTGCAACTGATCCATTTGAAAGGGGAGGGGGAGGCTGAGGGGAAGACTTGGATCCATCTGAATCATTTTTACAGGGGGAAAAATGTTCCATCACCACAGAGGCCCCCTCCCCATCTCTGCTGTTCCGTCTAGTTTGGAAGTCCTCTCTTGTTGACGGGGCAGCGATGGGAAATTTATGATCATTCTAACTTCTGAAGGGGATGGCAATGGCCAACTGCAGATTCTATGAGGAAACGCATTAGTTCATCTTAGGCAGAAAAAAATAGTCTTGTAGGATATAACTGAGATAGACTGTAGTTAAAGAACAGAGAGATAGGATTACTTTAGCCAAGGATCACATTTATGCAGAATATCCTGAATAAGGAGATGTTGAAAGGAGCCTGCCAAATTGCCACAATATATCTTTACTAACAAAACACAATGAAACATGTCTTTGCAGCTCTCATCCTGGGGCAACTCTGAGCTGATTAGCGTGGCCTCTAAGATTCTGGGAAGTGTTAAAACTTACATGCCTATATAAACCTTGTTCACCAGTTAAATAAAAATCTAATTATACTATAAAGAAGGTATTTTCAGTTTAATAAGACAGGCTTTCAGGGGGAAAAAAAGTAGCTCATGTATGCGGGTATTTCTGGATAATTAACTTAAACCCACACTCAACATGCATTTGATGAATAACTCCATAATTTATATCCATATGAGTGTTTAACCTCATTGCCAAGAGAAGGACCTGTTCACCTACTTCTTCAGTCACAGTCCCATTTTGTAGGTCTGTGTGCAAATTGCTTATTTGGGGATTGGGAGAGGGGACATTTAACCATTTCACTGAATTCTCCAACAGGTCCTTGGGACAGACTACTATTTGCAAGGGAACTCAACATCTTCCTTTTCCCAATAGAGGTAGAAGATGGATGAATGGCTAGATAGGATAGATGATAGAGATAATATATATTTTAGAATTCATTGCTGTTGCCACACAATCACTATTTGCACTTTCCACAATGTCCCCTGCTTAGCATCTGTCCAGGGCATAAATGGAGCAATTTTGCACCCACTCCCCTCAAAAAAGGGACAAAGAATAGATAGGAAATTCTGCTAAATGGCTGGGTTTCCTTTTAAGCTCATAAGAAAAAGAGGCTTTAGATGAGGGTTTTCTGAGGATTCTTGGCTCAACACAAGTTGTTAGCTTGCTGAGTTGTTACCTCTTTGCTTTCTTGAGTTGGTGAATCACAACTTTTGGGGTGCACATCACATCACTGCCCCACCTCCCATTAGAACGTAGTCCTCAGCTGAAAAAGGCTGTCTTGGGTGGCATAAACTTTTGATAGTCAAGAGTCATGCCTAGAACATCTTGAGTGTGATAGGAGAGTGAGCTTCCATCATGCACTTGGGGAGAGACAGAATTTTCATTTTTCTTTTCCTGGGGTAAAGGAGGATTTTGTGAGATGTTAGCAAAACCTACTTCTTTTCCTACGCTATAGTTGCTGTGTTTCCAAAATGGTGGAAACTATGCTGATTAACCAGGTATCACCAAAGAAAGCAGGTAACCCATCCCTGTTTTACTACTCTAAAGCCGATAATCAGCAACTTCCTTCTTCTTTTTTGGAAAGTTGCAACTATATGCTGAATGAATCATTTTGCATGATTCCAGAGGTGAATTACAATGTTTTTCTTTTAAATTACAGCTTTGAAAAGGGCCAGCAAGCCTACCATGGCACAATTTTTGGAGCTTCCAACAGCCACACAAACAGACTTGGAGGCAGCCCACGGCCAACTGGCCAAAATTGCTCACTGCTGTGCAAGATCATGACTAACATATTTCACAATCCAGAACTTCCTGGAACCACCATGCTGCAGTTTTCCTTTTAATTTATGTTCTTCTCAGGCCAGGCCTGAAGAATCATTATTTTTGGAAAGAAAACTACGTTAATTAGAAGCACCTTCTTCTCAAAAGGTTTTGTGAGCAAACAACACAGGAGCAGAGAAAGGGAGCGTATACACACACGTGTGCCCACACACACACACTTTTTGTTAAGAATTTTAAAGACGAGATAAAAGCTAACAATAACTAATACAAAGTAAAAAGAAAAGAGAAAGAACAAAGAAAAAGTCAAAAGTGCAAAAAGAAAAAATTGAAAGAAATAGAAGTTGCTTCCAATTTCCTTTATAGCAAGTTCAATTACAAATACAAAATTACCTCTTCCTCTGTGGTTACAAAAACAAATTCTTTTTTCTATCATCTGGTTTGTTTTCTAATCATCAAAACCCCAAGTCACAAATTCACCTTTTTCTGTTTCACACAAGAAATCTATAAGGGGCTTCCAGTCAGCAAGGAACATAGATAATGTCTTTTCTCTAATTAAGGAAGTCAGTTTTGTCATCTGTGCAAATTTCATCATCTTCACCAACCATTCATCCATTGTGGGTAATGCCAAGTCTTTCCATTTTTGTGCATATAACAGTCTCGCTGCAGTTGTCATATATAAAAACAAACTTCCATGACTTTTTTCCAGCTGTTTGTCCATCAATCCCAAAAGAAAGACTCGGCTTTCAATTGTATGCTAATCTTTAAAATCTTCTGCATTTGTGTATGCATTTGTATCCAATTTTTTTTTGTCTTTTTAACACATCCACCAAGGTTGATAAAATGTCACTTCATGTTGTTTACCTTTCCAACTCCTTTGTGCATTCTAAACAATTTCTCTGGTGACTTATACTAATGATACATCATTTTATATAAATTCTCTTTAAGGTTATAACATAATGTAAATTTCAGTCCTTTCAACCACATATTTCCCCATTGTTCCAGTTGTACATTGTAACCAAAATTGTTGGTCCATTTTATCATAGATTCTTTCACTTGTTCTTCTTCTGTTTCATATTTCAGTAAGAGTTTATACAGTTTAGCAATTACAAGTTCATCATTTGTACACAGTTCAAATTCAGTCTTACAGTGTTCAAAACCATACATTCTTTTATCTACTTTAAACCTTTCTAACAATTGTATATAAGACTACTATTGACAAGTATATCCCTCTGCTACTAAATCTTCTCTTGACTTTATTTTACATTCCCCTTAAAAAAATTCTAAAAGCTCACTGTAAGTTAACCATTTATGTTTTCATATAATTTCTCATCTATAAAATGCTTCTTATGCTGAGAGCCACAGAGGTTTTTGACACAAGTTGGATTTGTATTTATTCCATATTCTCAATATGGCACATGTAACATAGTGATTTTTAAAATCTACATTAACCTTAACTTTATCGTACCACAAATATCCATGCCACCCAAATCTCAGGTCATGTCCTTCTAACTCTAAAAGTCTTCTATTTCTCAGCAACACCCACTCTTTCTTCCAAACTAAACAACAAGCAGCAAAGTACAATTTCAAATCAGGTAAACCCAATCCTCCTCTTTCCTTTGCGTCTTGTTAACACCTTATATTTAACTCATGGCTTTTTCCCTTGCTATACAAATTTAAATATGTCCTTCTGCCATTATTTAAATGGTGCATCAATTGTCAAAACAGGTATTGTCTGAAAGAAAAATAACATTCTAGGTAAAACATTCATCTTAATCACAGAGATTCTTCCCAGCAATGACAACTGTATTTTCTCCATCTCAGCATATCTTTTTTAACTTAATTCCATGTCTTAACATAATTATTTTGAAATAACATACAATTTATATTTTCTTTTTTTATTTATAAAACTTTATTATTTTCAAGATATAGTTAAGATACAAACAAAAGAGAATATACAACAGATAGAAAACAGAACTAAAGAAAAAAGATCAAACTATAAAAGTGTCAGTAGAAAGAAAGACAGAAAAGGAAAGTGACTTCCGACTTTCTCCGATACAGATATAAATATACAAATCTAATCTCTTACAATTAATTAACCTATCTTAACATTATTTCTTTTAAAGCAAACCATTTAATCTCTAAAACCCAAAATCAAAACATTACTTTTTTCTATTACAAGCAAGTAATCCAAAAGTGCCAAGTTGATATAAATGCAGAAACAGAATGATCTCTTATTAAAGCTGTTAATTTAGCCATTTGAGCCAAGTCCATTAGTTTCACAATGCAATCTTCAACCATAGGTATTTGTAGATCTTTCCATCATTGTGCGTATAACATCTTGCAGCCATGATCATGTATAACAACAACACTCCATGTTGTTTCTCTAATTCCTTTCTCCATCAATCCCAAAAGAAAAAGTTCTGGTTTTCTTTGTATATTTACTTTAAGAATCTTTTGAATAATAATACATATTTGATCCCAGAACTTTTTAGCCTTCTCACAAGTCCACCAAAGATGGTAAAAAGTTCCTTCACCCTGTAAACATTTCAAACAGACATTAGTTACACCATTATACATTTTTGACACTTATCCAGAGTTAAATACCAAGGATGCATCATCTTATAGAAGTTTTCTTTTAAATTATAATTCAGTGTGAATTTCAAATTTTCGACCACATATTCTCCTATTGATCCAACCTGATATTATATCCAAAATTCTTAGCCTATTTAGTCAAGCAGTCCTTGACTTGTTCATCTTCCATATTCATCTGTAACAAAATCTTATACATCTTAGTAATAACATGATCATCATTCATACAAAGGTCCATTTCAAACTGAGCTATTTCATTAACAAATTCATAGTTCTTTTTGTCCAATTTAAAATGTTCTACCAGTTGCATATAGGTGAACGAATAACATGTAAATCCACCCAACTCTGACATTGGCCTTGTTTTAATTTTTGGTTCACCCTCCTCAAACTTTAACAAATCTTTATATTTTAACCAACTTATAGCTCCCACATTTTCTCTTCTAACTAGTGCTTCCTTGAGGTGACAACCATAAGGGTACATTTGGAGATAAACTTACCTGATATTTATTCCAGATTCTCAGTATGGCATTCCTGATAAAATGATTTTTAAAATCCTTATTAACTTTAGGTTTGTCATACCATAAGTAAGCTTGCCACCTGAATCTTAGTTCATGTCCTTCAAGCTGCAGTAAGTTCTTATTCTCCAAGGTAATCCATTCCTTCATCCAAAGCAAACAACAGGCATCAAAGTACAATTTCAAATTAGGCAGGCCCAAACTGCCTCATTCTTTGGCATCTTGTAACAGTTTATATTTAATTCTTGGTTTCTTGCCTTGCTAAAATTTGGAAATATCTCTCTGCCATTTTTAAAATGGTAATTCTGTTGACAAAATTGGTATAGTCTGGAAAAGAAACAACATCCTAGGCAAAACATTCATCTTAATCACAGATATTCTTCCCAAAAGAGACAATTGCAATTTCCCCCATCTTATCAAATCTTTTTTCACCAATTTATATTTGTCAAAGTGATACCCAAATAGTTTACTTTCCTCTCAATTTTGAAACCTGTTTTATTCATCAATTCTGTTTGATCTTTTATTTTCATAGTTTTATTTATATCTTCTGTTTATTAATCTTAAAACAAAGCACCAAATTCTTTTAATTTATCCATTAATGCTTTCATTCTCTTTAAAGGGTCTTCCAAATCCACCACCAAGTCATCCTCAAAAGCTCTTAACTTAAAAGTCCCTTTTAAAATCTTTATTCCCACAATCCCTTTATCCTGTCTTATATCTCTATTCAGTATTTCAAGAACCAAAATAAACAGGAGAGGGGACAATGGCCAGCCTTGTCCAGAGAAAGGGAGCTTCAATGCATCTCTTTCTTAATTTAGCTTTCATCTATCAAGAAATGTTGTACAGTAACCTTCTCATTAGCCAGTTATGTTTGCAATATTAGCTACATATGATGGCAATTAGAGGCAGAACCTCTAAAGGTCCTTCTTGAATGTTAAAGCATAGCCACAATTATTTTTCATGAGGTTTTAGGGTGTGTGTGTGTGTGTTTTTAACAGTAAAAGGCTGTCATGGGAAGAAAGAGGAGTAGAGAGAGATGAAAATATGGTAACTGTTGCTTTAAATTATGGCTATCATAACTTCAAAGGATATTCAATCAGAAACCTTGGCACACCCAGACAATTTATGTTTTCTTACTCTAAGAAACAGCATGACAGTTCTACCCTATCTTCTTCCTTCCTTCCTCCTTTCCTTCTAATAAAAGGGAAGTCTTATTTGGCCTCAAGAAGAAAAAGAGATGAAGGAAGGGTGGACAAGTTTATTTATAAAACTTTAGCCATTTCTCCAACAGAAAACACAGGGAATATACTATGTATTATCTTTCATTTGTTCTCTGTTTCATTTTGTCTTGTTTCACCATGGTCTCCATAGGAACTGATCAGTCAGGAAGAAGAATGGACTTCTAATGGACTTTGAAAATAAAATCTACAGTATAAGGCTCTTTTCAGAGACTCGCCTCCAAGCATCTCTTCCCCCAATTCAAATCCACAGTTCCAGAAAAGGCTGTTCTGTGTGTCAAAGCTACAGTTGGGAGAATTTTCCATGCCGTAATCCAGAATACCTTCTTTCTGGATATCTGTTAGGCTTTTTCCATAGATATTTAGCACATCAGTAAAAGCATTCTGATTCTGTTGGACTGTCCCAACAGTATGTAAGATCTCCAATCAGTGGTGTTGACTACAAACCACAATGATGCCAACATGCCTACTTTCAGTCACTCATCCCCTAGTCACCTCCCAGATGGACTATGTAATGGTTGCCCTTGAAGAGTATCTGGAAGCTGGTGCAAAATGCGGTGGCATGGGCAGTTATGCATGCCCCAAGAATGGCACATGTTACACCTCTGCTCCGTGAGCTTCATTGGTTGCCAGTTTGCTTCCAGGTTCAATTCAAAGTGCTGGTTTTAACCTTTAAAGCCCTCCATGACATGGGGCCAGGTTATTTGAGGGACCGCCTCTCCCCGGTTATATCTACCCATCCCACCAGGTCCAGCAGGAGGGGCATGTTATGGATCTACTAAGGAGCTCCATCTGACAGGACCCAGGAGATGAGCCTTTTCTGCTTTGGCACCTGCCCTGTGGAACATCATTCCCCCTGAGGTGAGGTTGGCCCCAACTCTGTTGGCCTTCCAGAACGCCCTCAAAACTTGATTTTGCCATTGGGCCTAGGGATCCCATGGAAGTGTGGAGCCCATCAAATGGTTGGTATAAGTGGATTGCATTCTTCCCTGTCTTTTGTTGTTATAGTTTTTAAACTGTTTTTAACTGTTTTAAATGATAAATTATATTGATCATTTAGTTTTGTTTTGTTTAGTTTAGTTTTGCTTTATAAATTTAATAAATAATTAAAATGCACACAATAAGGTCACCACATATCTCCCTGCATCCCGAGGTCTGCCATGAGTTCATAAGTAACTGCGTTTGTGTGCTTGATGCCATCCTGTGTATTTTGCTATCCTTGCCTTGCCTTGACATCTGCATGGAAGCCCATGTCTATAAGCAGTCAACTTTATTTCTTGCAGTTCAGAAGAATGTATGAATCCAGTGGCAGAAACTCCTCCATATTTTGACTTTTGAAAACATGGGCCAAGATTTTGAAGTGTCTCATTGTGGAGCCTCATAGGACGAAGATGCACTAGGCTTGAAATTCTTTTCCCACCCCAGTGCCATGCATCATGACACAACCTGTTCCAGCAGATATGGAGCCACAAGCCAAAACAATAGGTGGGAAGATGATAACTACAGAAATAGTTGTGTTCTTCCATTCATCAGATGACTCATCCTGTTGCATCATCTGCCAAGCATTGCTTCCGTTATTTTCCAGATAAAAGCAGCCAGGTGAACTTGGGTTGCTTAATCTTATAAACCAGGTAGATTGCAGTTGCAAAAATAGAGAGAGTGACAGAGAGAGATTGAATTTTAATAAATCGCTGTTTCAGTTACAAACATATCCCTATTTTTGTGAATGAGAATCTGGGTGAGTCATAAAGGAGTTCCAAACTAATCTGAGGTATGCATCAAATTGTGTTAAATTTCGGGGCATCATTGGCTAAAGCTGAATGGTGCTATTGAATGTCTTTGTTTTGTGATGTGTTTATTATCTTGGCTTTAGAGCGGTGTGAGATATCAAAGGACTTAATACAAACTGCAACATACGGGGGAGATTAAAAATTAAAACGACGTGATTACCGATCATATGGCCATAATCATATTCATCATGGCAATCATTCACTGTGAAAATCCAACTTCAAGCAAGGGAGTTTTTTAAAGGGCTGATAACTCTGCTTTTGTTTCTGCCATAGGGTTTAAATCAATCTGAAAGTGGAGAATCCAGACTGAAGTCTTAGATTAAACAGCATACCTCCATAGGGGACAAGCGATCTGTTTTTAACAGTTTGTCCTTGGTAGAGTTCTGGAGATTTCCCAAGCCTGCACACTTCTTTATTTGTTTAGTCTTATTAAAGGAATTATGCCTCTATGGATTTTGGATTTTGTTTTTTTCACAGACCAATGGTGCTAGGATTGCTTTTCATATATTCTTTCCCAAAGAGTCTGCCTTTTGGGAGAGATGGGTGGTAATAGAAATTTGAAAAATAAATAATCCCCCCCCTGCCCCCCAATTTGTTTCTTCTCTTGTTTGGTCCCAAACTTTGGATGTTTGTGAATTTTAGATCCTTGATTAACTCCTCAGGGATATGGCTGCAGGAAAGCAAAGTACACATATATAAAATAAAATAAAATCCATGGTGAGTTGGTATGAAGGCCACACGGCAAAGAAAGAGTTCTGGGTTTGATCTGAATATAAAATCGCACTCATTTTTCATGGATCGGCTAGTTAGTTCTTAGTTAGCAAAAAGTGCCACTTAGTAACAAGATGGCTTTTCTATCAATGCCTGTCTGGAATACGACGGGACAAATATAACCCTTTTTTTTTTTTCCAATATTGAGATACTGTAGCTGCCCATTTTAATTGAAGCTTCCTGTGACTGATTCCCAAGCAAAGCTGAGCCGTATTGATAACCAATCTATAATCCTTTCCTGGTGGGGGGGAAAAAAGGTAGACATGAAACTTTACTGGAAGAAAAGGAAACGGGACGTTGATGACATAGAAGAAATATTCCTTTCAAATGCATTCCAGGGAAAGTCAAAATTAAAGTTTAAAAGAAACACTAATGGGAGTATTTAAAAATGGGACCATGAAGAAACAGCTGCATCTGGAAATATTGTACTTTCCAGATATCACAATCCACTTTTCTTTTTTTAAATGGGAAGATCAGCCCTGCCTGGGTTCAAAAAGGTGGCCATACAGTAGTATAGGTGCGGGATACAAAAGATTCCTTCCAATCAGTCATGACGAAAAGGTTGCTGACATTTTCAGTGACGTGCCTTTTCATTAAAGGTAACTACTACTTTGAGCAAATTGTTTCAGAGACTGGAATGCAGCAATCGCTGATCTAATTAGTGTAGGCTGTAATTTAGGAGGGTTGTTACGGCACAGACATTATGACTCCTGGGTATTACTAAAGAACTTATTTGTACTACTTGAAATGAATTTCTCATGAACACATATCATGTTATCTGGAAACCTAGAATGCTTTTTTTAAGATGACTTGACCCAGTTCTTCCCCTTTCCCTACCGCTTAAAAAAAATCTAGGCTGTCATAAACAAATCTTCAAAAGACACAGATTTATGTATTCCAAAACGTGCATTAAAAATATCCACCTAGTGACTTGTGGGAAGGCTAAGACATTTTGGGAGCAAATATGTATTACGATTCAAAAGATTCTTAGAGTGGATATACAGATGAAACCAGAACCATTTGATGGACCAACAGTTTGAGAACCAATATGGGACTTTGCTTTTATAGATGATTACAGCAGCAAGACTTTTATCTGAGCAAAGATGGAAAGATGCACAAATTCCCACCAAGGAAGAATGGATGGTGAAATTAATGGAGTTGGTGCAAATGGCAAAATTGACAGCATTGATAAGAGAAAATACCATGAACACCTTACTCTTCCAGCTGAGAGTCACTGAGCTGATTGATAGTAAGAAAGGAGTTTTCTCAGTAATGCTCCAACACCTTTAGAATTCCTCTTCCCAGGAAATGGGCTCAGCAGCCTTCCACAATAGTGTCACTTTTCAGACTTATGGACCTCACCTCCCAGAATTCTTCTCTTGGGGAAGTTGACCCTCACACATTTGGAGGATGCCTAGGTTGAGAAAAACTGAACTATGGTCTCACAAACACAGAACTGAGAAAATATATTGATTTCATTCTTCATTTGTTTCCATTATGCTAGACTTCAAAAACAAACCACCAGTGGTCTTTCTTTTATATAGTTTTGCAGTTTATTGCTAAAATGGTATCTACAGTTTTGTATGTTCTAGAACCTTGAGGCCATCTGATTCAAAGTGAGTTTAAAATCTTGAATAAGAAAATAAATAATATTTCAACAGATCGGTGTGGTCTGGGGTTTTCTTCCCTTATTTCCAAGGCTGAATTCATGTGTACTGTTGGTTCATGTACTGAAGAGAAAATAGCATCCAAGTGATCATCTACATTTATTGCCAAATAAAAGCTCCATTTTACCTGTAGTAGAAGCTCACTCAAGCACTCCCCATACCCTGGAGCGGGAGGAAAATCCCTATCCTAAATCAACAATGTGAACTTTACCATTGGTGAGATCATATGTTGGGATGAATCAATTATTGGACATGGCTTTGGCATCTGAGGTCACTATTGATCCTTTTGTTGTTTGATGAGCTAGCTTGCAAGCTCTGTAACTTATACAAAAGAAGCAATTTGATAAGCCTGTTTTGATTTTGTGTTATTTTTAATTAATGCCTGCCAGGCTTCTACACATGTCTACATCATTTGACTTTTGTAAGAGGCCAGTTGGATGCCTTTTGGGGCATGTGTACTGAAGTGGCAAACTGTCTTCTGATAAATCTAAAATGAACTTCCACCCAAACAGCTTGGATGGATTTGCAGGATACCCACTGCTATGTGTTCTCTTGTGTTTTTCCCTTCTCTATTAGTAGCCTGTGGTGGGCACACCATTCTGATGACCTTCAAGCACTTGCTACCAGTTGTTACCTGGTTTACAGGACACATAGGCCAATCCCATCACAACTGATTCTGAGCACTGTTTGAGCATTGTGAGATATTCCAATAGTTGCTTCCAGATATTCCCTGCGGAACATGGAAAATTCCCATCAAGCTTTCAGAGTAATTATATCAGGGCACACAGAAAGAAATTAAATGGCTCACAGATCTAACCATCCAATACGCATGGGCAAACTGCATACAGAAATTCAATCAGATACTTGCTCTAAACATATTTTTATTTACTATTTCAATGTATGTGACCACCCATTTCGTCATGATAATCCTGAGTGGCTAACAACAGTTAAAATCCATCATAACAAACACGCCAGCAATAAGTTCATAATCAGCAGCTGAGATAAAACCAATATAGTTGGAAAATGTAGATGTTAGTAGAAACACTGAGAGAACAGTAAGACAGAGGTACTAAACTGTTCCACTCCCTATAATTTATCAATGAACATAACACTGAACCCTTCCTTCCTTCTTCACACTTTATCAACTAGACACTGTCTGTTATTTTGAATGGTTCACACCTCCCTATTACACTTTCAGTGAACCTCTACCCTTTACATCTCCAGTGAGTCTGTAATGGCTATTCATCATTTTGTTCCCTCTATTTGAAAGGAAGCAGGTGGTTTGAAGACAGCTAACCGGAAGCAGGGCCCAAATGTCTGATCTTCTGTGCCACAGAGGACCTTTTTGATGCTCTGCAACACTCTCCAGTTATGGCTAGGAAGGAATATTGTGACCATATTTTGGAATCTGAGTACCTTCTTTTTACTAATATTGTATGCGAGTTATTATAATGTTTATGTTTGTATCATTTGCTTTGGGAACTACCTAGGGGCATGCAACTGTGGCACATATGTAGAAATACTGGATATACAGTATATACATACATATCTAAAATCTATCTGACTCTGGCTATGACGTTGGCTGTGCCTCAGTTGCAAAACACATATGTTGCATCCTACAGTGGATTTCAGTAATGCTGCTATTCTCAGGAAGGAGGGAGCACACTCCAAGAAGGTGGAAAAAATAAGAGGAGAACACAGTCCAGGAAGCGATGGTGGGAAAACTAAGAGGTTCAGAGTAGACCCACCCTAGAGCTTTCTCAGGTTATTTCCCCTGGGGTTGGTTAGAGTAGCTTCAGTCTGGCAAGATTCTGTCTATACGGTGTGAGCAAACAAAGAACTGAAGTTTGGCTGGACTGATTCTCTGAAGTTCTTGGGTTGGGCCTGACATCTCCAAAAGATCCCAGATCAGTCCCTACAATTTCTAGGTAGAGCTGTAAACATTCTCAGCTGAACCACTGTGGAGTGTTGTCAACCCACATTAACAGTTGACTTATGTCCCACCTAGCAGATGGCAGCTTCCTACCTTTCTAAGCACCCATCTCTAGCTTCTGGGACCTTGCTCCATTGCTCTGGATATTGACTTGGGCCTCTAGTTCTTCTAGTTGTACACATGCAGGCCAGAACCTACTGGCCTAACCCTAAAAGCCTTGAATCTTGACAGTAGCAAACTCCCTGGTTTATATTGGTATGGTCGCTCTTGTCTTATTTTTTTGAAATTTTCATTTGTATTTAAGATCCCATAGCATGTAAAAAACCTTACTCAGTATGCATTAGACATAAATTAAATCAATTGTCCACAGGATGGGGAGGATGAGAGAAAGTCCATTACACTGATTAATAATTGGTTTGCTGACAAGTTAAGTGTCTTGTTGCCATTAAAACTAAGTATATTTTTAACGTATTGGATTTCCTCCTATTATCTGTCATCTCCCTTGGAAAGATGGTCAAGTTAAAAAGGCTGATAATGGGAACCGTGTCAGAGCTTCTGTATCATTAACACACTCAAGTTATTACATTAAGCTTGGTCTCTTCCACTTAGAGTAATTTCACATAGTCCAAATCAGTCCTGTGCTATTGGCACCTACATCAAAAAGTTATTTTTGTACTTCTGTTTCTTTGGTAAAGAGAACTGTGCTGTGATATCCCCATGAGATTCTCTCTCCAAGAGTCAAGGAAGCTTTCACAAAATGTGACACATTCACCATGGTTCAAAAGATTAATTTTTGTGGTTTCATCTGTAAAAATAAACACAATTTGGGAAGCTGCCAGAAAAGTGAGGCCATCTGTCACTGGTGGGTAGCCCAATAATAATTATTGCATTTCAAGATTACACACCTAATACAGTGCTCATATCCTACAGATCCATATACAGACTACTTCATTAAAATCTTTTAACAACAGCTGACTGAATAAACCTTAATGATTTGGATTCATGCCTCATACTAAGACATACATCATGGCTTGCAATCCATAAAATTCACACATCAGAACTCAGCCAACCACATGATGGCTTTTAATGTGTTGTCTCTGGTTTAACAAGTATGTTCTGGTTCAGAGACCCATCAAATGGTTGCCTTGGGCTTATTATGATGTGTGATCGTTATAGTTTAAAATTAAGTGTAAACTAGGCTACTGTGTCAAATTCAACCAACTCTGATACGTATATGTAAATGTATAGGCTTAGCTTGATAAGTGCATCCAGCCACTCAGAAAACATATGGGGTCTGAGCAAGATTAATCCCATTGTCCATGAAAGTAACCACTCAGACAAGACAATATTTTTTTTAATGAGAACCTCACAAAGGAAAGGTCCAGAAAGTTGCCCACTAACACATCATATCCGGGCATCAGACTTCAATTTGTTTTTTTCCCCACAATAGTGAGATTTATCCCATTTCTATTTCAGTTAAGAGCCATTGCTTCTGCACTTGCATTGCTACATATAAATTAGTTACCTGCAAATGTTACACCAGTTGATGACTTCATCTGTCCTCTTTTTCTGAAGATGCATTTCTTCTTTTTCTGGTTTTGGTAAGGCATAAATGGCACACATTCTACTGCACGTGTTTCTCATCTCGGCAGCCACTCTTGGAATCTACCCTCAAGGGATCTTCATACAGTCGCCAAAGAAAGCTGAACTGATCACTTTTGGAAACCAGATGCTGACTGAAAAACACTCATCTAGCAGGTCTCTTTTTCCTTCAGTTCATGGCAATGCTACCACAAACTTCTCAAGGAAACAGGAAACATGATCAAGTGACTCTTGAAGAGCGTAGCCTGGGAAAACTGAAACACGGCCTATTCACACACATCTGACTTTCACCAATTCCCCAAATGATAAGACTCTAGCGATGGGCATTGGCATTGCCTTGTCTCAGCGGCCAATGCCTTGTGATATCGGGTACTGCGAATTGTAATTTTGTTAAAGCATTTTGTTGTTAAACGTAAGACACAAGAGAGTGTAGGGTTCACACAAGACACTAAATCTTCCTTCTGTTAAGAAAATTAACTGTTGCATTGGAGTAGTACATTAAATGTAAGTAGACTATACAAGTAAACTACATTAAGGTTTAATGCAAAGCCCAGCTTTACAGAACATACTAAGATAATGGGTGAGTTCCTGAAACGTGGAGATACAAACTTGGGTGGACCTGTTAGACCATATCTGAAACAGCATTTCCCCTGATACTAGATGGGCCAATGACCCTGACTGTTTTTCATAAAATCTTTAGGAAGAGCCTGTTCCAGTGGCCTTTGAGGGCTGTTTTGTCTTCCTGGAGATGACTGAATGGTTTCTCAATCAATTAAGAGCTATGATTTCTCCTTGGCTCTTGGAAAATTATATTGTTATTCAGCTTATATTGTTATAGCGTTGTGCTTAGTTTTTAAACTTATCACTGGTTTGGAGGTCTATAAGCTGCTCACGGTCAGCAGGGGTATATCGTCCTAGTAAAATAATAAATTATATACGTACATAGGTTCAGAATGTAGGAACAGACATACGTGTTCCTGAGAGAATATATACACGCATAAATTATATACAAACATAAATTCAAAAGACAAAGAGCTCTCTTTAAATTACTTTGTCTTTGTTGAACTGTTGTTTTCTTTCTTGTTGAACTGGAAAACAACTTTCAGGACTGCACAGGTACTGTTTCAGTGCCATCCAAACTAGCTTTTTGAATGCTTTGCTGGGGAGTAATCCAAGTTCACCCTTCATTGCTTCTGCAAAATCCAACACAGATGTAAAAGGGATTATGCTGTGAAACAGGAAGGGAAGGGAAGGGAAAGAAACACAATTTTTTCCAAATTCCTATATAATAAAATGCAGAGAAAGGGATAAAACTGCTGGAGGAATAACTTCATAAGCGTGGAGTTGGTTTTATTCACGCATTTATACTCTGCTAAATACAAATCTTGGTGAATGAACAGGAGAAGTCCAACCAGGGTAACTTCAAAACGTTCCCAATTTCCCCAATTTCTAAAGAACTAGTAAAGTGCATTCACTCATCCTCATCATCTTCATCATCATTTCATTTGGTTAATTTATGATTCAAAGTATTTTGCAACTCAGCTGCCGAGGTAAATGTTACTACATGAATTCAGGGAGCATAACAGAAGGACAAAGGTCTGACTCATTCCATCAAGGAATGACAGGACAGCAAATTTATCACATCTGTGTGGTTGTTGTTTTTAAGTAGCCATGACATGCAGAGTTCTTGCATCTATCCCAATCCAAAACACATCTGCAGCCAGGAAAAACTGTTAGCTTGTTTGTTAAAACATGCTTTCAGCTGTCAGCCCTATGAGGTAGACCAGATCAGGAAACTTCACAGGAAAGCTAAAACTATCCTTATTGAGACTGGCTCCAATAATAGAATCTTTTTAACTCTCAAACAGCATCCATCAGAGTCTGTTCATGTTCCCAGATTCTACAAAGCTGAATAGAAACAAAAATATTTGGGAAATATTTAGGAACCTTGAGAAATATTTAGGAATCTTGTGACTCATTTTGATCTAGTCTTTCCACAGCTTCTGCCCAGACTAGGACTAAATCTTCAGCTTCTTTTTGGTACTGTCTATTTCCAGTCTTCTAATATGCTGCTATAAAAATTTCATCTATGCAATGGCCACAGAGCCAAGAGGCTTGAAAATGTTATGTGGTCACAGCAGTGACCTCAAAATACATCTTTCAGTGACCACATCACTTCCATGGCATGTTTTACATGCACACATCAAACCAAGAACAATCCAGAGTCTTACCACTGGCTACAGACACAATTTTTGAAAGAGAGGGAGAGGGAGAACGAGAACGAGAAAGAAAGCGCACAACACTGTGGGATAGATAATTTCACAAGACGTTTGTAATAGAAGTAGCATAAAAATAAGATAAATACATAAAAATAAATACATTAACGAAACAATGTATTGACAATATAGGTATCTCAGTTTTGGATGGCGCACTTTTAGAAAGAAGCTATTCCATTTGAATTATGTAGGTATATAGATTAGTTGATAATATTCTACTTGTTCCATTGGTTAGGGGAGGTTTGCTCCATTGGTTAGAAGTTGCAGGTACAACTAGGGGAAAAAAATCAACCACAATAAACAGGGATAGGAAATCTGGTACCCCCAGATCTTTGAGGTGTTGAGTCCTTCAAGTGCATGCCACTGACCATGCTAATTGGAGCTACTCAGACTTCAGGTCCAAAACACCTCAATGATACCAAGTTGCCTACTGCCGTTGTAGATCAGATGGACCAGCTTTGCATTTTCATGGCGTTGTTGTTTATAAACTGAATAAAATGGAGAGCTTTCCGAAACGCCTGTTGAAGCAGTCCAACTACCCAAGTGAACTTAATTAGTGTAAAAATAACATGCACATTAAAAGAAAGAAAGAAAGAAATTGGAGTCTGGAACATCTTATTTTTTACATGTCATTTTTTTCTAGGCTATGCAGCTATTAAAACTACATTTTTACCATATTGTTTGAACTAAGCACATTGTTTTAATAATTTGAGTTCTCTCAAAAAAAGACTTTAGTGCAATGCAATCTTAAGCAACATCTTTCACAATTTCTTGTGGGGAATCATCATAATAAAATTCCAGCTTTTCTTTCTTTAGGATTATTTCTATCTGACCATTTCGCTTTATTACAGATATGAGTGCACTCACACATACACTCATGCACACTTAATCACACACACACTGAAGCACCAATAAAAGAATGAATCAATTAACAAAACAGCCAGTTTCAGACAATAATTTTTCAATTTTATGTTTTTACATTTCTTATCTTTCACTCTGCTGTTTGGCTGATCCTTCACTTATCATTTTATTGGAACCGATTGTATGTGTTTTGAGCATTGAACTTTAATCCAGCTCTCTATATATTTCCCTTCTCACCCCTATGGGGGGTCTGTGTCTTCCTCAACCTCGGGTCCTCTACCAGAGGCCTGGGAGTTTGAGGGTTCTGCGTAGTATCTTGGCTGTTCCTAGCACTGCACTCTTCTGGACAGAGAGCTCTGATGTTGTTCCTGGGATCTGCTGGAGCCCCTCTCCCAGTTTGGGAATCACAGCCCTGAGTGCCCCTACCACCACTGGGACCACTTTGGCCTTTGCTTTCCACATTCTCTCCAGTTCCTCCTTCAGGCCCTGGTTCTTCTCGAGCTTCTCATACTCCTCCTTCCTGATGTTGCTGTCACTTGGCACTGCTACATCTATCACCACCACTGTCTTCTGGTCCTTGTCTACTACCACGATGTCTGGTTGATTGGCCAGTACCTGCCTGTCTGTCTGGATCTGGAAGTCCCGCAGGAACGTAGCCCTGTCATATACATATATACATACATACATACATACATATATATTGGAGGATTACTGTCCTTTCTAATGTCCATGATTAAGACAATGTCCTAGACATGGCCCTCTGAAACAGAACTTCTTTAAGCACTCCATCTTTGCAGCCCTAGTGCACCCTATTCATTTTAATCCACGTGCAAAAATGAAGGTGGATAATCTATGTTCCTTTGAATTGGTTCATCCTATTGAAGAAAAATGAGATGGGGAAAAGAGATATGCTAGGCCTGCTCACATTAAAGCTACATTTGTGGGCTGCAAAAATTCAGACGATCACCAGCAGTCATCTGGGTCTTTGGAGCCCAAAGTTGGTAGTCCCATCTACATCTTTGGCAAAGGAGCTCTGGATTTAGGTTTAATCTGAAAGGAAGGGGAACGATTAGCACTGAAGCTAATCCAAGAAAAATCCAACAGCAGTGGGAAAAAATAAATAAATTCCCAATTACAAACATTTGTAGATGCCTAACATTATAATGCAGAAACATTATATCAGTCCACACATTTGTGGGTGGGCCAGTGTGAAGAAACTCAAAATGGACATAAATATATCAATGCCTTTGGTGTTGGGTGTGTTGGTGCTTTCCTTTAAAAAAACTGTATTTTTTTGGAATCAATATAAATCACCGCACTACATGGCAAGGCCATGCTTCACTGACAGGACACATGTAAAACTCCAGTTAGTGGTTTATGGGAAAATGCGAACATAGTGTTGGCATTGCCTCAAAATGCCAGCCTTGCTAACCATAAAAACTGGGTTGCCATTCTAGACTCTTTCCCTCTTCTCCTCCCTCCAATCTTCCTGTTTTGTTTTGTTTGAGCCATTTCAAGCTCCATAGCCAAGTTCTTACCCAATTAGATGCTGCTTCTGGCAAAGTAGACATATTAAGTACATTATGTTCCTCCTTTATATAGGAGTTGGATTGTGGCAGAGCTAACATTTAATGCTGGCATCTCTGCCATCAAATCCAGTTGTACAATTTATGACCTCAGTCAACAAACAAAACTGAAGCTGAATATCTTTAACTGGTCTGAGGTCAGGATGGATCTTTGGATCCGGTTGCTCCTCTGTTCCCAGCTTTTTAAGTTCACATGTTGTTTCAATAATTTTGTTTGTATGGATACCAGAATACCCATAGCTATGGAAGGTACACCCAACAGTTTCCCAGTTCCAGTCTGCTTTGATTTAAGAATTAGTTGTTACCCTAAAACACTCCACAAGTCAATCATACTTACTTAAGTGCCAATTCTGAATTCTGAGATCTGAACCAGTGCTGAGAAACAAAGATGATAGATTACATACCAGCTTTCATGCGCTGGTACATTTTTTGCTTCTTTTGTGAAATTACTTTCATTGTTGGCATCAGGGATTGCTCAACAGATTTAAAGTATAGTATAATGGACCACCATTAGAAACACTTAAGATTTTGCCTAGGCTACGCATTTATGTTCGCTTTAGACCACTTCAACTTACATTCCTGTCTCTTAAAGCATCCTGGGAATTCCTTGGGAGGGAGATGGGTGGTGATAAAGTTTGATAAATAAATAAATAAATTCAGGTTTGTTAAAAGTACCCAAGGTTCCCTGTTAGATACCACTATTTCTTTACCTTACCTAGATCAGGCATGTGATCCAAAGCCTATCTTCTTCTGGAAAATGACAGAAATGCAATCTCATTGCTATTTCTTCTTTCTACAAACAGAAGGAAACCAGTCCCTCCTGAAAATTTTGGAAGTCCACCCCACTCCACCCACAACCAGGTAGTTGTACAATTTTCAGGGTCAAAAGTTTATATCATCACCTACAGCCTTCTTCAAATGCAAAAACTGTTTACTTTTCCCAGTACCTTCCTCATGGGGAATCTAGAACTTAAGGGTCATTTAAATAAATTTACCTGAATAAAGTCTCCACTTGTTTTGCCTTTGTCTTCTCAAAAGGACACCAGTCATGGTTTGGAAGTTGCCACATCTTTCCTAACATTACTTGGTTATGGAGAGCCAGTTTGGTGTAGTGGTTAAAGCATCAGGCTAGAAACCAGGAGACCGTAAGTTCTGATCCTGCCTTATGCACAATGACATCTGGGTGACTTTGGGCCAGTCCCTCCCTCTCAGCCCTAAGAAGAAAACAATGGAAAACCACTTCTGAAAAAGAAACCCACATGTACTTGTCCAGGCAGTTGCCAGGAGTCAAGACTGATTTGATGGCACAAATATATAATTGTAGGTGTGTGTCATGCGCTGCCTACCTCTGAATAACGTTCAGACGCTGGTTTGCAAATCAGGTTCTGGTTTATTTCAGGGTAGGTACAACGTTGGTAGAAAAAAGCTGAGAGTGACAGGAGCGCGCCGGTGCGGGGTTTAAATACCCCGCGCCGGTCAGCGCCCCCTCGCTCACGGTCACGTCACCCCCCTTTGTCCCATGCGTTGCCCTGCCATTGGTTGAGGGTTTCCAGGATCGCCCATCCTCAGGTTTCCATTCTTCTGCTGATTGCTTTCAGCTGGGCGATCCCCGTTGTATTGCCGCTGATGGCTTGGGTGGCTCCGTGATTCGTTTAGCTATTGTTTGTTAGCCGTTAGTCGTTGTGGGTTGATGGCTACTTAACTTGTGCCCCTTCACTTATTTCCTTGTCATTGTCATGTGTGCCATTGCGCTGATGACTTTAGCTCAACGGCACTCATGACATACTGCCCCCTTTTCGAATAGTGTTCTCCCCCGGTTTTCTTGGTTTTCCCCATGGAGCTGTCAAAACGCCACATTTTTTTTTTTTTTTTTTTCTTTTTCAAAGTTCCCGCCGGAGTAGTTGTCGCCCCTCCCTTTGCTCCTCCCTCTACCACGTGCCTTCCCAGGGTGTGTCCATGGTGCGCATGCTCGGGTTCTGACCTGGCTTGCGCATGCTCCAACCACACCCTGTTTGTTTGGCTCAGTTCGGCGAGGCGAGAGGCGTGGCTGGTCGGGTGCTGCTCAGCTCCAGGTAGGGCCCTTCTTTTCTTATTTAGAGTGCGTCGCCTTTGTTGTGTCTCCTGGGCGTTGCCCCCAGGTTGCCCTGTTGACTTGCTTGCCACTCCCCCGCGGCCGGGGGGCGGGGGGAGGGTGCTGGCGATCGTTTGTCACCACCCCGTGGGCCCGGGGCGGGGGGAGTGAGTCCCGGGGGGGGGAAGGTCCACCCAAGTCGCGGGCTTGGGGGGGGCCCTTTCCCTTGGGGCACGGGAGGCGGGGGGGGGCCTGCGAGGGGGGGGTTGGTTTTGCTGACCTTGATTGCGGTTTGTCGGGGTATGCCCGGTGAAATGCTCTGGTCAGGTCAGGCGCGTTAACGTTGTGCGCCGCCACCCATTCCGGGTGGGGGAAGTGTTTCCACCTGACCAGATAGTGTAGAGTTCCTCGTTGCTTGCGGGAGTCGAGGATGTCCCTGATCTCGAAGTGGTGTTGCCCGTCGATCATTAGCGGTGCGGGCTGTGGCGTGCTTGGGTGCCATCGGGAGGTGGTTGCCGGTTTTAGGAGGCTGGTATGGAACACCGGGTGGAGTCTCCGGAGGTTGTGTGGCAGGTCCAGGCGTATTGCTACCGGGTTCACTATTTGCGTGACTCGGAACGGCCCGATGTACTTAGGCCCCAGTTTTTTCGAGGGTTGGGTTGACTTTAGGAACTTGGTGGAGAGATAGGCCATATCCCCCGCCTGGAACGTCGGTTGTTGGCGCCGGTGCTTGTCGGCCTGCTCTTTGTAAGCAGCCTGTGCCTCCTTCAGCGCCGCCGTGATTACTGGCCATGCTTCCGCGATCTTCCGTCCCCAGTCGCTGGCGTCCACCTGGGGTTCCGGGGGTTGAGGTAGCTCCGGTATGGGGACGAAGTCGCGCCCCGAGACTACTTCGAACGGGGTTTTCCCCGTGCTCGTGTGGACGGCGTTGTTGTATGCGACTTCGGCGAACGGGAGCAGTTCAGCCCAGTCGTCTTGGTGGTAGTTCGTATATGATCGTATAAATTGCTCTAAGGTGGCATTAAGAACCTCAGTGGCTCCGTCCGTCTGCGGATGCCAAGCCGTAGATAGGGCCTGTTGGGTCCCCGTCAGCTTCAGGAAGGCCCGCCAGAATTTGGAGGTGAACTGTGTGCCCCTGTCGGTCACCACACGTGCGGGACATCCGTGTAGCCTGTACACGTGGATGAGGAAGAGTTTGGCTAGTTGTTGTGAGGATGGGACCGACGTGCAGGGGATGAAGTGGGCCTGCTTTGAGAAGTAGTCCTTCACCACCCAAATGGCCGTTTTCTTCTGGCTGGGTGGGAGGTCCACTATAAAATCCATAGAGATTTCCTCCCATGGGCGGGAGGGTTCTGCCACCCGTTGCAATAGCCCCGCGGGTTTGCCTGGTGCCCGTTTGGCCCTAGCGCACGTTGGGCAGGACGCCACGTAGGTTTTTACGTCTCGCCTGAGCGCGGGCCACCAGAATTGGCGCCGTGTTAGGTGTAGGGTCTTGAGGAACCCAAAGTGTCCCGCTTGCTTGGCGTCGTGTGACCTATGCAAGATCGCCTGGCATTGCGAGTCCGGGACGTAGATTCTGCCTTCCCCCCATGCCAGGTCTTGCGCCATCGTTACCTTGTCGGGGTTTGCCAGGAACCAGGGGTCGGTTTTGAGGGCGGCGGCGAGGTCCGTGCGCATTCCCCCTGGTAGTTGCGGTTGGCTTCTTTCCGTCGCCGGTTGTCCCGCCGTCGGCTGCGCCGTAGCGTCGAGCTGCCTCCGTGCGCCGCTTCGGGTGGTCACGGCCATCCCCAGTTGCGAGGCGGATAGGACCGTCCCAATGGTGTCTGGGGCGGGCTCTTCGTCTTGGGGCAGCCGGGAGAGGGCGTCGGCCAGGAAGTTCTTCTTGCCCGGCATGAACTTCAGCTGGAAATCAAAGCGGCTGAAGAATTGGGCCCATCGGACCTGTTTTGGGCTAAGGCGTCTAGGCGTTCGTAGGGCCTCGAGGTTCCGGTGGTCCGTCCAGACCTCGAATGGTTGGGTGGCTCCCTCGAGTAGGTGACGCCATGTCTCTAGTGCCGATTTCACCGCGAAGGCTTCTTTCTCCCAGACGTGCCATCGCCTCTCTGTCTCGGAGAACTTCCTTGACAGGTAGGCGCATGGTTTCAGGAGCCCCGTGGAGTCTTTTTGTAGTAGGATGGCTCCCAGGGAGAAGTCTGAGGCGTCGGCTTGGACCACGAACGGCCGTTCTGGGTCCGGGTGCGCGAGGATTGGCTCCGTCGTGAACAGCGCTTTCAGCTTGTCGAATGCGGTCTGGCACGCGGGAGTCCAATTCAGCACTGTGCCTGGGTTCTTGGCGCGTCGGGTGTCCCCCACCCCTTTGGTTTTGAGGAGGTCCGTTAAGGGGAGGGCTATCTCAGCGAACCCCCGGGCGAAGGACCTGTAGAAATTCGCGAATCCCAGGAAGCTCTGTAGTTGCCGTCTGTTGCGGGGCCGCTCCCAGTTTAGCACCGCTTCGACTTTTGCGGGGTCCATTTCGATGCCGTCCCCGGAGATTCGATACCCCAAATAGTCTAGGCGCTCTTTGTGAAACTCGCACTTTGTAGGCTTTGCATAGAGCTGCGCCCTTCTGAGCTTGTCGAGGACTTGCCTGACTAAGGTTACGTGTTCCTCGTGTGTTTTTGTGTAAATGAGGACGTCGTCGATGTAGACCAGGACCCCTTTAAACAGATGTTCATGCAGTACCTCATTGATGAGCTGCATGAACACCCCAGGGGCCCCCGCGAGTCCGAAGGGCAGTACCTTGTACTGGAAGGCGCCTAGGGGGCAGTTAAACGCCATCTTCCATTCGTCCCCCTCCCTGATTCGGATGCGATAGTACGCCTCGCGAAGGTCCAATTTGGAAAAGACTTTGCCCGTGGACAGGTGGGCGAGCATGTCCTTTACCAGGGGTAAGGGGTATTTGTTGGACAGGGAAGCCGCGTTTAGGCCCCGGTAGTCGGTGCAGAGCCGTAGGGTCCCGTCTTTCTTCTCCCGGAATAAGACGGGGGCTCCGACCGGTGAGCATGCTGGCTCTATGAATCCCCTGTCTAGGTTTTTATCGATGAACTCCCGGAGGGTTGCCATCTCCTTCGGGGTCATCGAATAGATCTTTGGTCTAGGTAGGGGGACGTCGGGCAGTAGGTCGATCCGGCAATCCGTCTTGCGGTGGGGGGGTAGTTGGTCTGCCTCTGCCTCTCCGAAGACCTCGGAGAAGTCGGCGTATTGTTCTGGTAGGTCTGCTGTGGTAGCGGCGTTGTCTTGTGTGGTCGCCTCCGCTCGTCCTACCGTGGGGTTGCTTTTGCCAGCTGGTACTGGTGCTCGATACTCGCCGTTGCCGAATGTGAAGGTGCGGGTCGCCCAGTTGATCCGCGGGTTGTTTTTCGCGAGCCATGGCATCCCCAGGACTGCAATGGGCCGTCCGATGGGCGTGACTACGAACGATGTGCGCTCGGTGTGAGTGCCCATTTGCAGGGTGACCGGCTCGGTTTGTAGCGTGGCTGGTTTCCCTCCCGCTGTAGAGCCGTCCAGCTGGTGGAATGCCAGCGGCGTGGGGAGGGGGAAGCAGCGGAGGTCGAGTTTGGCGACTAGGTCGGGGTGGATGAGGTTTTTTGAGCACCCCGAGTCCACTAGTGCCGCGGCCGTGGTGGCTCCGTTGCCGGCAGAGAGTTGGATTGCTGCCAATATTACGGAGCTTTTGTCGTTTCGTTGAGGTGGTCCGCATTGCTGTCCCACCGCCTGCCTCGCCACGCGTCTCAGAGCAAGCGGGGAGCATTTCCCGCCGGCTGGTCGGGGTCGGTATTGTCCTCTTCCCCCCAGTAAGCGTCCCAGCCCTCTTCCGGTGTCGCTGTGGCCACGGTCATTCGGCGGTGAGGGGGCGGCCCCGGGTTGGGTGGTTTGGGGCTAATTTTCGGGGCGGGCTTGGGCGCGCTGGTCGGCGGTCGGTTGGCGAAGCAATCCGCCGTCTTGTGCCCTAATTTGCCACACCTCCCGCAGGGCTCCCGGTTGAACTTCTTTTTTGGGTATATGGGGCCGGCCATCCCCCCGTGTGGTGCGGGTACCTTTTTCCCGACATAGTTTGTGTCTTCCGTGGTTGTCATAAGGAAGGTGCGGTGCGCGTGTTCGGCTTTCCCCGCGAGGTGGATCCACCCGTGTAACGTTTCCGGGTCGTCGCGGTAGAGGGCCCATTGGAGAACGTCGCGGTTGAGCCCCCTTTTGAAGATTTCCAGCAGGGTGGTCTCAGACCAGTCGCAGACCTTTCCCGCGAGGGCTTTGAACTCCAGGGCGTAGTCAGGGACCGTGCGTGTGCCCTGTTTAAGTCTCTGGAGTGCGCTTTTCGCCCGTACTTTAGCTAGGGGGTCTTCGAAGTAGTTTTTCATCTCTTTGATGAAAGCAGGGAAGGTGGCGAGGGCGGGGGAGCTGGACTCGTACAGTTGGACGTACCAGTCCGCCGCCCTGTCTTGGAGTTTGATCGCCACGGCGGCGATCTTGTCGGCCTCGGAGTCATAGGAGTGTCCGTGCCTCCCCATGAACTCCCTAGCGTTGGTAACGAAAAATGAGAGTTTTGAGGGGGTCCCATCGAAGAAGATGGGGAAGTCCTTTGGGGCCCGGGCGTTTTGTGTGGCCCCGCCTCTCGCTTCCCGGGGTGTGGTGTCGGCCGCCTGTGCCGTCTGCTGGCTCTCCGCTGGCCCGTGTGGGTTCGGTGCTTCGCTCGGGGTGTGGGCTTGTGCGGGGACGTCGTTGGGTGGCGCGGGGGGCATAAGCGCCTGGAGCATGGTCCGGAGTTCCGTCAGCTGAGCCCGCATGGCCGCGAGTTCAGCTCGTGCCTCCTCGTCCACAGCCCGCGCCGCCGCTGGGGCCGGTTCCGTTGGCGCGTCCTCGGGGGTGGGTTGCCGGTGGGGTTCATCGTCCCTCCGCCGCGGGTCCGCTTCCTCCTCCGTCTGATGGGTGTCTCCGTCGTCCTCCTCCGTGTTGAGCACCGTGGGGCTGTCGCTCCACGCCCGTTGCTGGGGTGCGATGTGGGGCGCGGGGTCCTCCGCTGGTTTCGGAAGTCGTGCTGCTCCCTCCCGCGGTCGGGTTGCCTCCGTCGCCATCTCCCCTTGGGGTTGGAGCTGAGGCTCGGGTCGGGTGGGGTGGGCGTCCATGGCTCCGGGAGTCCGCGGTGCCTCTGGCCTCGGTCGGTCCTCCTCTGTCTCTTGCCGCGCGGCTCGCCCTCCTTGCCCGCGCCGTTCCGGCCTCATCTTGCTGGTCTTCTCGCCGTCTACTCCTCCCGCGGCTCGTTGTCGTCCGGTGGGGCTCGGCGAGGCTGAGTTTATGACTCTCAGCTTTATGTCATGCGCTGCCTACCTCTGAATAACGTTCAGACGCTGGTTTGCAAATCAGGTTCTGGTTTATTTCAGGGTAGGTACAACGTTGGTAGAAAAAAGCTGAGAGTGACAGGAGCGCGCCGGTGCGGGGTTTAAATACCCCGCGCCGGTCAGCGCCCCCTCGCTCACGGTCACGTCACCCCCCTTTGTCCCATGCGTTGCCCTGCCATTGGTTGAGGGTTTCCAGGATCGCCCATCCTCAGGTTTCCATTCTTCTGCTGATTGCTTTCAGCTGGGCGATCCCCGTTGTATTGCCGCTGATGGCTTGGGTGGCTCCGTGATTCGTTTAGCTATTGTTTGTTAGCCGTTAGTCGTTGTGGGTTGATGGCTACTTAACTTGTGCCCCTTCACTTATTTCCTTGTCATTGTCATGTGTGCCATTGCGCTGATGACTTTAGCTCAACGGCACTCATGACAGTGTGGGTGTGTGACATTTTAGCTCCAACCACCAGATTTCTGGTGGCTTTATGTACATATTAAAGAAGATAGAACATCAAAAAATTCTTCTAGATTTTTCTTCCCCAGAAAAGGTGTGGAGCAATTGCAATAGCATGTCCCTAGTTCTACCCCAGATAGGGAACTCTTAAGGATATCCTAACTGATGGTACCATTCATCACTGAGACATTCTCAAGAGCTTCCAAAGGAGGGGGGAGATTATTCTTGTGCAATTACTGTTCATCATTCATAGAACTTTAGAGTGACAATGTCTTCTTTCATTTGTAGCCCATGTGTTTTTTAAGCCTTTCTTCCATCTTGTTTCTTATTACAATAGAACTTTTAAGGGGTGAGGGAAACAGTACATTGCACATTTTTTTTTTTCATTACTTGGACTAGGAATTGTGCACGCAGAGGGCTGCAAGAGGATGAAAAAGGGTTGCATTTTACCCATACCTTTCTTAATGAAAGTCATCCCCCAGGGCAACCAAGACAGTTCCTGTCCCTAAGTCAGGATGGAAATCAGATAAGAATGGTTCAAACAATGAGATCTAATGAACAGTTTGTTACATAAGGAATCTACCTTCCATAAAGGTTAAGAGCTTCTTAATAATACTAGCTGTCACATAAATATTGTCTAACTACTTGGAAAGGATAGAACGTACATTGTTAACAAATGAAGAAATATTAAGAATGCTAAATGCCACCACAACCCTGCTTTAGAACCACCTCACAAAGCAACTTCCCGCTCTACAACAAAACCTCCCTGTCTTTTATTTGTGATGCACCAGTCCTATAAATCCCATGACAAAACTGATTTTATTTTAAAGAAAATATTTCTCTGTTGATGGTGTATACCAAGTTTCAGCCATGAGGAAATGTTTATATATGATTTATCAACTCCTGAAAATTACAGGGTTACAACAAAAATGGGAATGTCTACAGGCCATTAACTGTAATAGGAAGGCTGGGTCAGGGCTTAGACCCATATACATCATATTTATTCAGTAGCTACCTCATCTCCACTGAGTTCAAAAGCTCTCCAAGTTTTCAAGTTAGTCATGTGAGGAAGCCAAAGACAATTGGCAGTATTTCACTACGGGATCAACTTGTATAAACCAAGTATTTAATGACCAGTGGTTTTCCCTTTCAAAATCCCAGAGACCACAGTGTTATCAGTGGCCAAGCTAAAACTCTTGTTGAGATGCCACTAAATTGCAGGTACTACCCAAGGAAATTCTCTTGGCTTTAGCTTCCGAGAAGACCAAAAGGATGATTCAGAAAGTCTCCTTTTCTACAGCAACATGCAGACACTTTGCCCAACCTTGAGTCTGTCATTGCTCAGATTTGCTCTCCTAGATGAAATGGAAGATATAAATATTGGGGGCAGGGGGAGGAATTATTGCTTAGAGGAGGGAGGGTGAAACTGCATCCCCCCAGGCATTCCTGAACTACATCTGCTAGCATCCCTGGTTATGATGGTAGAATCTGCTAAAAGTTGACATTCGGTAATATTTGGTGGTGGTGGTGGGGCTACAGATTCTCTTTACATGGATTTGGATGTCAAGAGACAATCAATGGCAAGGTTGAACTTCCCAGATATCTTCTTCCCTTCCCTACTCCTCTTCTGACAAAGGAAAAAGCTTAAGGAACAACCTAAAGGAGAAGGGACAAAGCTTAAAGCTGAGGAACAAAGGGCAGCTGCCACAGAAAGCAGCATTCTTGCAGAGGGATGCAAGTAGTGAGATAGTTATTCTTGCTTTTTCCACTTCAGTACAGATCATTGGAAGGCAGGCTAGCCAAATCAGGGCTATCTCTTGTTTTCCAGAAGTCCCTAGATGTAAATTGGGGTTATCATACCTGCAATCCAACTCTTTGTTCCATCAAGTGGTCATTGGGATTTTTGTCGTCCAGACTGATATTCCTAATGTAAATGCCAAAGATCAAACTGCCAGTAAGGGCCGAATACTTTTTCTCTTCTACTCCTGGATTCTCTTAATGAAGAGGAAGAGTCTCTCTCAACAGAAAACTCATTAATCCAATCCTCCAAGCCTGGTGGGGCATTTGACTATCACCATTGTGCCTGATGGTGACAAACAATGACTTGCAGAAGCATGAGCAAACCAAGATATAAACTAATCTTGAAACATTACATGGGATGCTGGTTTGCAGAAGAAATGGCACAAATGGCCTACAAGTTGTTAAACTTGGATTATTCTCATCACTGGCTACCTGATTTTTTTTTAAATTGGAGAATCTGGGATTAAACCTTACCTCTGTTACATGCGAAGCTCATTGTATGCCACTGAGCTATCAGCCTCACTGACATTAATTTGGAGGTGGCATCAGGCAATTCTGTCTAAGCAATTCTGCCTTGGATTTCCTAGCATTATATGTTGATGCACAGAGGAAGAATAGAGGGGGAGCAAGAGATACGTTAATCAAAGCTTGTTAGTCCTTACCAATCCTCCACACTACTGCATAGACCGTTGTCTGAATGCAACCTCCAAATTAACGTCAGTGAGGGCTGATGGCTCAGTGGTATAACAAGAACTTTGCATGTAGCAGAGACAAGGTTCAATCTCAGATTCTCCTTTTTAAAAAAAAAATCAGGTAGCAGGAAAACCCCAGTCTCACAACTTATCTATCACAGATGCTCAGCATACATTAGGCTAAATGGGCTAATAGACTGAGCCAGATTTTGTCAAAACATATCAGGCCATACTCTGGAAATTCCTTGCAACATCTGCTAGTCCCATCCAGCTGATTTGCTTAGAGTGGCACTCATTAAGGACCCAAAAGCAATGTATGCTTATTGACTTTTCAAGCCCAATAGTGGGGCATTGACCTCTCTGACTGCACATTAGGAAGAGCACGCATTTGCTCCCATCCTACAAGTGAAATGCTGATTTTCCCATCTCTGTTTGAGGACAGAATGCTGACAGATGATAATATCCAGGAAGACAGAGATGAATTGACCTGTCAGGAATATATAACCATTATCCAAAAAAAATAGTAGAGGCATTAATAAGCGGAAGATTCCTTAAATATGTTGCATTCCTCCTTCTGAGAATTTTTATCAGAGATATGAATACCTGTTTGTAACCAGTGGCAGTTTTGATGAGACAGCTAACTCTTAAAGAGTTGGACAATTTTATCTATATGATTCATCAAGATGCAGCATGTTTAGGCTGACAATGATGTACCACTGAGTTCAGTGGAACTTAGCCCAAGTAATGTAGTGAGGAATGAAGTCTTGTGTCTACAAATCACACCTTTATTTTAGGACAGTCCCATTTCACTTTCAAATTATAGGCGTTGGGTCAACCGAGTCTGGAAAAGGACTGTGAATATACAGTACATCTCTCCATATACTATATACATGCAGAGACACGCACATACACACACTCTCTTATTTCTGATGGAGTTTTTAAAGGTTAATAAAAGAACTCCAAGCAGCTAACAGCAATCTTGCAGAGTAGAAGCATGAACCAAAAAGAGGACTTGCACATTAAGCTTAATTACGTTCAGAAATAAATTCAATCTTCACACTGTAGTTAGATGAAGAAAATAGAGATAGCTTACTTTTATTCAGTAGATCTGGATACAGGTAGGTTCATGGTAGAAAGCACTTAATCATCACTGGTTCTTTGGTAGCAGAAGATAGTTGGGGGAGGGCTGCATTCCTGCAGCACCTCCTACTTGCATGGGTGCCAGAAGGGTAATGGAGATAGTTAATCCCCAAACTCAAGAAGGACGAGGAAGTGGAAATCAGGTGACCCATGTGACATCCCGCAAGCACAATAGAGATGTGTTTGCTAGAGAGCCCCCCTTATGCTTATGAGACAGTGCTGAGTTGACCCCCTGATAATTCCAACAATCATCATGACAGGATAACTGTCTCTATATATGCATTGCTCTACAAGGATGCTGTTTTACATGACTGTCTGTCCTTATTCCCCAACTGTAAGATTTGTCCTTTGGGCTTCCTTAGCAGAAGAGGAGTAGGGAAGGGAAGAGGAACTCGGACAGTTCCAATCTTGCCCTTTTTTGTCTCCTAATGTCCAGATCCATGGAAGGCCTAGCAATAATATAGAATTGGTTGTGTTGTGTTGCTTCTTTATCCTTCATTCTCCATCTATAACATGGTACTTCTTTCTCTTCCTATCTTCAGAGAGAGAAATGCTATACTCATAAAGTTAATAAGCTTGAATAGCTGCTTTGAGTAAACATCATTGCCTTTTTTCAAGGAATCATCTATGTGCATTTAATAAATTAAAATTTGAATATAAATAAAATACATTGTATGGGGAGAGGGACGCGGTGGCGCTGCGGGTTAAACCGCTGAGCTGCCGATCGGAAGGTCGGCGGTTCGAAACCGCGCAGCGGGGTGAGCTCCCGCTGCTCATCCCAGCTCCTGCTCACCTAGCAGTTCGAAAACATGCCAATGTGAGTAGATCAATAGGTACCGCTTCGGCGGGAAGGTAACGGCGTTCCGTGTCGTCATGCTGGCCACATGACCCGGAAGTGTCTACGGACAACGCCGGCTCTAAGGCTTAGAAACGGAGATGAGCACCACCCCCTAGAGTCGGACACGACTGGACTTTACGTCGAGGGAAACCTTTACCTTTACCTATGGGGAGAGGGGTATCCACCTTTTTTGGCTCTGAACTCTCGACTGCAGAAGCCCCACCATTGATGGATGACTTCTCAGCCCATGACCCTGTGCCATAAACGCTAGATAGTTCACTCAAGGACTCCAAAAGGTATACCAATTTCTTTAAGAAGAAATTCAGTTTCTTGCTTTTGTGCTATGTCTCTCAGGAGAAATGGTTATAATCACCAGTGCATTTGCAATTGATGTTTTATTCTTTACATGAAATCAGGGTATCAGAAGTGAACTCTGAGATTTAAAACTGAAAAGAGGCCATTCCTCTATTGCCATTAAAATAAAATTACAAGGCTGTTGAGAAAAGGCATGAGTGGGAAAGAAATGGCAAACACAAGATGTGCATGATTAAAAAAAATTGAGCAACATGGTCTTCTTGCAAGAATGTGTCAGTACGAAAGTACAGATTGGGTGAGGTGAGACAAATGCTAGGCTTCTTGATTTGTTATTTTAGTCCTTAGCATACCTGAAACATTCTGTCAAGGTTACACAGACATCCTTGAGCCTTCTGGCAAAGAGATCCCATCCACAAGGGCAAACCACTGAGCAGAGCCGGCCCTATCTTTGGACAGACTGAGAAGAAGAAAGGGAGCAAGATACGCCAGACTTGTTTCTCTCTTCACCTTTGATCAGACAAAAGAATCCAAACAAAAGACCAGAACTGTGAAATTCTGAGATGGATAAATCCCAAATTATATTCTGGCAGTGATATTTTCCACAATCAGAGGATCTTAAAAATCTAAACAGAAGCTCTTTGCTACATAATCCTCTCAATTCTACAGCAACATGTTGGAGTGTTTGTTAGTTTCAGGGCAAGAGTGACATCCCAAGATGACAAATGAAAATATTAAGCTCATAAGCATCTTTTGAAAATGGAAGAGTAACTAGGAACGTTTTTGTTATTAAATATATAACAAGGGCTTTTTGCGATTTGCCTCCGTGTGCCAGGCTTTTATATGATACTTCCTTTCAAAAAGTCTGTGATAGGTTGATCAACATCTACAGCAATAGATTCCTGACTGCATAAATCATGCTCATATGTAACCAACAATCTATTCCCACAGGGGAAAAAAGATGGAAACAGATAATCCAGGTGTGTTGGCTGGCAGTAAAGTAGCAAGATATTAGGGTAGAAATGAATACCATTTTTTTTAAATGCCTCTGATCCTAGAGAAGGGGTATTTTCCATCAGATTAGTGGTTACCCACTGCCAAAAATATCAACTAATACAACTGGAGGCATTCTATTAAAGCAGTGTTTCTTAATGTTTTTTCCCCTCAGGATCCCTTCCCCTTTTTAAGAAAGTTCCCAAAAAAGCTTTTGTTTTATAGGTTATATTTATAGATAGTTACCATATTAAAAATTAAAATTGACACATTTGCTGCCAGTACCGCTTCTCATGATTATTTGATGGGAGTTTAATATTGTATTATTTTTCAACATAGGCTGGCAAATAATTTTGATTTTAAGGACCCCTGAGAGGGTCTTCGGGGACCCCCAGGGGTCCTAGGACTACACATTAAGAATATTCTATTAAAGAACTAGAAACCACACAAGCACAACATCTCTGCATCACAATCTCTCACTGTTCCAATTCTTAAAAAACAAAGAGCTGTTCTGGACTTGGAGACAAGGCACGCAATTATATATCATCAATGTAATTCCCAATACAAAGCAGGGTGAAAAGCAGGAATATTAGAAAAGGATGTTGAGGCAAGCTAGATATACAATCAATATTAAATACAATTCAGCAGTATTTTATTGTTTCGGCTAGGAAATGCTTTTTCCAGTTGGATTCCCTGTGGTCACTTAACCATAAGCATGAAGTTACTATAAGTAGCCAGCTTGGTATAATTTCCTTTTTTCAAAAGATTAGAGTGTGGTGGTACACCAGCTGCCTTAGTGTTCACTCTCTCTCTCTCTGGTATTGCTCATCTTCACCTGCTCCCTTTGTCAACTGGCTCTTCTATGTCTTCCAATCAAGGAAGATGTAACTGCAATCAGAGGACTACCATGTGCATCCATGCAGGATCCCTGAGTTCTGATAAGTTCTCTTCATCCATAACCTCTTCATTTGAAGAACACTGTCTCCTGGAAATGAAAACCTATGACATCTTGGGCATGGCTTTGTGAGGAGAACATTGCAATCATCCTCATAGTAGGTCCTTGCCCATCTTAGATGATTCCAAGAGCTGCTTCTGTCCAGGGATGATTCCAGCATGGTGCTCTTCAATTAGACTGCGATAAAACTGCCATAATCCCTACTTACCCCAGTTATTAAAAATGATGGGAGTTAGATTCCCATACAGCTGAAGGGAGATGTTGGTGAAACAGGAACTAGAATCTCCCTGATCTTGCATTCTGTGTAAAAGTATCATCACATGCCCAAGGTGACATGAAACAGGTTTTGAAATCTATATAGTCTTTTGTCTAGCCTAGTAGCCCTGAGAATATACTAAGCAAAAGACAAAAAGAGAAGCAGGCTAGTCCTTAAGGTTTAATAAATCTCCCATCCTTTTCTGCATTTCTTTGAACAGCTTAAATGCGTTTGTGCCTGTTTTATGCACAGAAATACACATAATGTGCAAATAGGTGTATGTGGGTCTCCATATCCAGCATACAATACACACCCACACCCACACACTACCTGAATTTTACAGAGAACCATTTCCTATGGGGATAAAGCGTGAAACAACTATCATTACTCTCCGTGAAAGCATAAATTCAGCATTAACACCATTTGAAAGAGGAGCTGAAGTGAATTTTAATAGAAGTCCCCTGTGTCTTCACTGTTGAGTAACCAGACAGAATAAAAAATGAACAAACCTTTCTGGAAAATTAATCTATACAGATGTTGTTTGTTTAGGTGATGAAATGGAGCCTTTTCTTTCTTTCTTTTTGAGTAGACTATTTGAAAACAAATCACAGTGGGTGAGCACTGCTGGTTCATCCTTTTCTTCTTCTTCTTTCAAAGGGGTGACAGACCTGTGAAAGTAAACTGGTAGTATATACTTTATGTAGATCCTCTTTTCACCATGTAGGTATGTCTTGTATGTATGGAGAAGAGAAATCCAGTTAGTTTCAGGAAAAAAAAAAAAACTAGGGCAAATATTATTAGCTCTGCTGTAGAACTTCTCTCTTCCACCACTGCAGAGTCAACAATAAATTCTTACACAATAAATTCTTTGAAACTAACTGCATGGCATGAGATGTCTGTGATTTGCTCATTTGGAGACTGCGTGGTGCAAACTTGCCTGTTCAGATCAGAATCAGCTAGTGGTGGATCGAGTCTTTCTCCAGGAGCAAATTCCAGAGTGACTGTGATTATTGTAAGCCTTTCGCCCTTCAAAGACACAACAAATTCTCAAGTGTTTTACAACAATGAAACAAAGAAACATTACTGACAGTAACTTCCATAAGGGATGCAATTTCTGCTCAGCTATGAAATCATTTACACAACTAGGATCACAAGCTGAAGACCAGAAATAGTATTTTCAGAATACAAAATGAAAATGGCCAACAATCATGAACAGGACGGACTGAGAAGGTTCTTCCAATTCCTAGCTAGGATTGTGCCATTCAGTAGTGGAAATAGTGCAAAATAATGGCAAACACTGATTAATCACTACAACACTGACCCTTCTTTCCTTGTTTCTTGTATGAAGGAACAGTACTTCTATCATGGAACTTAAGTCTCAGGTGGAGTACCTACTACTTCTAGGCAGGGCTGCAAAAAGATCTTGTTTGAAATCAGTACCAACTTTCTTGTGCATTTATTTATCTTGTCTTGTATGTACTATAGCAAATATGCTCACTAGAGCAAGAGGCCTATAGATATATTTCAGTAGGAAAGGAAGGGATGGCTGGAGTGAGTGTGAGAACATCTTCTCAAGAAGGTTCTGAACAGCAGTTTTTAATAACAAAAACAAAGTCAAATCTACACAGACTGCAAGGAATAATGTCAAGTCTGGAAAAGCAACATCCATGTTGAGAGGAATGGAGATGACCAGAATGATAATAACCAGACATAGTTCCAGACTGTTGTAAGAAGATGGTGCCTGTGGTGTCTGCAGCAAACTCTGATGGTGCCAAAATGACAACATACATACAATGATATAAACTTGCCAATGTATTTGCATGAGGACACCTGTTGCAAGAACATAACTCACATCATTTGCACATTTTGTAATTTGTCCCATTGTTCTCCCATAATCACCTATGAGGGCAAGGGGGACATGTGACATGCATCATGTCATCATGCAAATGATACAAAATAAATAAATTATGTCAGCTGCAGTGCCATACATGACATCCTTGTGGCTTGGATCTGATGACTATGGCTCTTTCTTCTGTCTGCCAACAGTCAAAGCCTTTGTGCTACCCAGTTGGTTGATCATCAACATCATCTTTAAGGCAAGTTCTGAGAATAAAACTAAGATGAGTAGACATTGGCCATTTAATGAGGAACAAAGAGACAAACAAATTTTACATTTTTGAGATCTTCGTTGAATCTTAATTTCATCATTAGACATAGGCTCTGTTCACTTGATGCAGAGGACCTATGTTCCCCCCTCCAGCCAATTCACTTTGACATGACTCAGTCAGTGAGGTTAGCCTTCCCAACAGCTGCAGAGGAGACTGAGAAGCTGACACTTCCCTCCCCAGTTCCTGTTTTTTAATTTTTTCTTTCAGATTTTTTTAAGAAACACACACATGGTGGTGCACCCATTTTTGCTCCCTTTTCACCCTTCATTCCATGTGGCCATGGGAAGATATGAGAGCCAAAATGGCCTCAGAGACAGAACTTCTCTAGGGCTTTGCCAGTCATGGACATTGGAAGGGACATCTAACCCTCAGGTCAATATTTAGAGAGGAGGATAGCTTAGTCCAACAAGAATGGATTTGTCAGTTAATTGGCTGGGTCAATTGACTCAGGTTTGGAGTTCACACAACACATTTACCATCTTCATGACTCAGTAAAGCATGTAGTGTGAGCAAGGCCAGATACTTTCAACTAAATCCTTCCTACCTCTCTCCCAGGCATAGTTAGGTAATGTATTCTAAATTAGAGAAAAGGAGGAGAGATAAAAAGTACAACCTATCGCTATAAATTACTGAATACTTATTCTTCCAAGACCTGTAATAATTCCAATCAATCAAAGTTTCTGGCAAGGATCCAAAGAAGTATGAAACTGTTCCTGCACACTGAAGGAAATCTCAAACTTACTTGTGGAACAATCCCCCTCCCCAGACACATACACTGCATGTCAGACCACTTTTGAAATCTACAGCACAAATTTAAATTGACTTTACAAAACATACTGGACCTATGTATTATTTACTGTAATCTTCTTAGATGGCAGAAATTCCTCCAGAAGAAAAGCAGGTTTTGAGGGTCACGGTGATGTTGAAACTGAAGTTTAAGTCAAGCAAGACACAAATCTTCCTAGGCAGTCCAAAGGTATTCAACACTGCTGTTGAAGACAGAAGAATCCAGTTTAACTGGACCCTTGCACTGTCTCTAAAGTTCTAGTAGTGACCTAGATCTTTCATTGTTCAGGAGCCACCATATTGATTGGGACTTGTTGAAAAGGAAAGAGTCATACACCATGATTCCTCATTCACATGGTTATTTATTGAAGTACCAAAAAAAAAAAAGTATCAGTCATCTTAAATTTAATAACCTATCTAGAAAATATAGTCAGATACTTTTATTGATCCATCCTTGGACTCATCTAGTCCTCTCTTATCACCTTTGGTGGCTGTAACTTTCAATTTGCTTGCTTGTTTTGTTTTTGTATTAATTTCACTGGGCTATAAACCTCTCACAATGAGGTCAGTTCTGAGTGGCATCCATCCTAACCGTTGCAAATTAAACTAAAATACACACAGTAGGCATTGCAGGAAAATAGCAGCAACCACAAAAAGGAGCAAAATATAGCCACATGTAGCCAAGGAATCTAAGCCATTCACAACCACCAACCACAAAACAATTCCCTTATCTCAAGAGGGAAGAGAACGCAGCGTTCCAGCCTCTAAGGCCTGCTGAAAAAGCCCGGTTTGGTGGACTTCCTAAAAACCAGGACTGAGGGAGCCATTCAAATATCCAGAGGAATGCTGTCCCATAGAAGGGAACAGTGATTGAGAAGGCCCATCTGGGTGAACTCTGAAAAGATGGCAGTCTTTCCTAGCCTCTGTCCCATCCTCACCTCACATGCGCACAAATGCTGGAGATGGATCAGGAGATCTTCTGCATGAAGCTATTGCCTTACTACTAAGCTATCGGTGGCCTTGGCAGGCAAACGCTTTGTTACAAGGATCAACAGAAGCAAGGAGGAACAAACTTCTATTCTCCTGCACCTTTTGCATGAGAAATGTGACTGTTAAAAGACTTGGAGGCCTGCAGAGCAAATGCTGACTCCTTGCAATGCACCATACTGACATTTCCCTTTGAAATTAATATAGTGAGCTTGGAATGTACCATATCATTAAGAAGGGATTACATTGCTCTGAGACAGCATAATGTAACACTGGCTGAGGAGCTTCTCATTGTTAAGCTAATTGGACAGCCAGATCTCTGATAACCGGGAGCTGCTATAAATAAGCAAAAAGCATGGCTTTGAGAGGCATGACCACAGAGTTAGCCCCTCAGGGAAGCCATTAAAATGCCCATTGTCACCTCCCACATCCCAAACAAACAAACAAAATTGACTGGACATCTGCTGGACATCTAAGGCAGCTCAGCCCAAATTTTTCCAAAATGTTGCACCAACGCCTGATGGACGCATTATGAAAACATGGGAGATTTTGGCTAATAGCTTCAATATCCATTCAGTGGGATTGTTTTTTTTTAGCTGTGGTCCTTCTGTTGCATCGTTGGCAAGGTCAGGAGATGTATCAGCAACTACTCTATTCTTCCACCTTCCCACATTTACAAACACCTTTTGGTGTGCTTTGGTATCCCTGCTTGAGAATGTGCTTTAGCCCATCATCAGGCTCTGAATTCAGTGAGTCAAGGATGAGTCCATGGAATCACCAGGGAAGGATCTCAGGTAAGAGCTTTGGAAAGAATTGGAATCAGGGATTAACCACCAGTGAAAGAACAAACAAATCTCACCTAGATGGGCCAAAAGTTTCTTATGAATAATGCATTAACCACCTCAGAAGCGACTACATTACCAACTACTGATTCTTTTAACAGCACTCTAAGTATGGAGAGCTGTATTTACAGAAGACTGTGTATTCTTATTAAACAAAGGACCAGATCAAACTTTTTTAAGTTCTTCTCCTGAACCTGCATTCAAACTTTTTCTGCTTATTTCTGGGAACCTTTTTTTTTTAATAGATGAAGAAAAGAGTACAGTGGGAAGGGAAAGACAAATCCAAGATTTCTTTGCATTATTAATATAACCATGATTGGAAATTTGGAACAGAATGATTAGCAATGCAATCCCAAGAAAGTGGCTACAATTAGATCACAGCTATCCAATCAATATATAATTTTTGTTGTACAGAAAACCCTCATTAGATCTGACATTTTAGCTCATTGGATTTCCTTGAGGAATAAATGGCTTTTCCCCAGGCCTTGGGCTAGGATAGATGGTGACCCTTTTACAGAATCATGTATATATGTTGGTTTGGATGTTTTACCCTCCTTCAGAAATGTTCTTTTCTGTTCTTGGTTCTATTATTCCATGCTGTTTTTAGAGTTGTATGCTACCCATAATCATTATAGAGTAGGATAGCCTTATATACATACATTTGATAATTAATTTTAATTAAGTAATATTCCATTAAATAAACACTATAAGCAGAGCACCTAGTGTTATTTTAAATTACTTCTTTCTAACACAAAGGTGAATACAGTTCTACTTGAAAAATCTTGCCTTTCTGTCTAAAGCAAGGTGTTCCAGCCTCCAAAAGCCCCAACACACAAACATTTTCTAATAACTAGTTACTTACACAGCATGCAAATTTGTATCACTCTCCAATTCACATTATCATAAACCATTTCCAAGCTGATAAAAAGGATACCTCATAGTAAAAATTGCAAGATATGAACATTTCTTGCACATACAACAGAGCATTGGCAAAGAAGGGTGATTTATTTGCTCACAGTATTAAACAGAAAGCATATCCAAAACCAAGAATTTTCATGAACATCTGTTTAACAAAAGGGGGAAAAAATCTGCAATAAATATTAGGAGGACCGGGTTTTCTCCTTGTCTGCAAACTGGCATTTTTACCAGGAAACAGGACTTGCACACACGCACGCACACAGTGTATTCTTGGAAAATGAATACTAAGTAATTTTGTTGGGAAAACAATAATACGCAGATATCAGCATTTATTGGTTTTGTCTGTTGGTTGATGAACAGCATTGATTACTTCTGGATCAATCAGATCGAGAACACTTCATTTGCTATCTTTTACATTGTCAATTGTTCATTGACTTTGCTTTAGGACATGGATAGAGCTTCAAACTGCTTTCTTTTTTTTTTTAATTTGTGGGGCAGCTCTCCAACATTTGCCAAGTTAGGGAGACGGTGTACAAAGCAAACACTTGAACCCAAAGCTGCCCAGATTAAGTCAGAGCATCAGCAATCTATTCCAGACCGAAGACACTTGAGCAAATAGGAGCTACCTCTTGCTTAAATGAGCCCATAAAGTTATTTGTAAGAGCACAAAGAAGAAAGGGTACAGAACTCACCTGAAAGCAAACTTTCAAAGTCATCACCAAAGTTTTGACAATCAGAAAAGAAAACTGTATTAAAAGCAAGAGGAGAGAATGGGCAAAGAAGCAATTAAAGGCTCTTTGGGGACATCTAAGATAAATAACCTCCACTGTAAACTATTCATTTCTTGATATACAGAAGGGTGGGTTAATAAATATGTTATTGATTTTCTTCTTTTCCCCTCGCCTTTCTAAGAGAAAGGCCTTCAGATGGTAAGAGGTGTTGCTCTTTGGGATCTCTTTGCAGAGCCCTGTTTAGGCTTAGCTGTTTGCATCATGAAAATCCAAAAGACAGTTGATCTACACGCTATGAATCTCATTTGATCTACACGCTATGAATCCCATTTGATCTACACGCTATGAATCTCATTTGATCTACACGCTATGAATCTCATTTGATCTACATGCTATGAATCTCATTCTCAGCATCAATTCTTATTTCTGTATTAATCTAGATTAGAAACAATGTGAAAGTCTCAGCAAACCAGGGCTTCATTCAAATCAAACGTAAGTTATTCTAATTTACAAATATAACTGCATACTGTACTTTCATGTAGAGGGACATCTCTATGTAGCCAAAAACTATGGCCCAAGTTCTCCCCTCCCTGATCCAATTACATGTTGCCTTTTTCCTCTTTCAATCCTTCAGTCTCCAACAATGTATGTGGCATGTTATAGAAGTCAAGGGGATAAGCTCCTGCCTTTTCTGGATCTTTTTCAACCCTTCTAATTTTGCATGTTGATCAAGACCTTCAACTGTCCAAATTCTTGTGCAGCCTTGGTTGCACAGTAAGTGACAGCTGGGACATCATTAAGCCATACCTGCTAAACCCAGGTGCACTGATGAGTGCAACTGATGGGCTAGCTATCTGCAGCTGGTTAACCAAGTTTATTGTTAGTCAACTAACAATAGTCAACACACTAAAAAACCAAAGTTATAAATAAAACTATTTTTATTATATGGTTGCAGTAACAGAATCTTGCAAGTCTGAATACTCTTCCCTCCTCCCTCTTTTTTTCTTTGTGAGAACTAGGCAGGGTCAAGTCTGAGATGTTTTCTTAAATTACATGTCTGCTTTGGACTCATATTTCTTTTATCTGACTGTTGTCTTCCTTGCAGCTCTTCCTCCTGTTCCTCAAGTACTGTTATACCGCATTACACTTATTATAAGATGCAAACGCTCAGAAAAATCCAGAAAATGAATCTACTAAGAAACTAAAAACAAACCATGGCACTATGCTCTGGTTTCTTCCAAATAGGTAAACCCAAAGGCCCATGTTCCAAATCATGATAAATTTGGTTGACTAAGCCATGAATGTCACCTCTGCTTTTGAGCAGAATGAGCAGATGTATGTGGTGATGTTTGACACTAAGCCTTCCGTATGACTTGATATGAAACATAGATGCCAATCAGAAGCATCTGCAGGAGGAAGGGGTGGTTCAAGATGGCAGCTAAGAACCATGTAAAAAATAGGATGGGGTTTCAATGGAGCAATTGTGGAGACAGTTTTGAATTTCTGACCCCTTCTCCTGATGTTCCTGATGCCAAGAGTGTCATCACTTATACAGAGGCTGGGGTTGCCTTTCCCTCCACCATGAATATGGTTTCTTTGATTGGTTGTGGAAACCAACCATTCTTCATTAAATATCTATTTCACACTAGTTTTTTAAGATAATGTTGGGATGCCTTCCTTTCTCTCTAGTGTTCCCAATTATATCATAAGAAGCTCTACAAAGATTATGAAAATATTAGTAACTAGCCCCCCTCATTTTCAAATGAGATACTTCATGGTTTTCAGAGTTTGCTATTTCTATAGTATGTTTCTGGTATAATTATTTATTGAAAGAAAGAATAGTTTTGGAACAGAGGCAAACCTCCCCATCTCTCGCAAACTCAAGAACTTGTGCTGTTGGAGATTTCACAGGCCTGGGATTCTCATCAGAAGTGATTCTGACACCTTTCCCCATCTCTAAGTAACCTTGGAGCACCTTATTAAAATTCCATATAGTGAGGCTTAGAATTTTATTTTTGTGCTCTTTATTCCCCCTGTGATGAAAGTGAAAAAGAGAGAGAGAAGGAGATACTTAGAATGGCTCACATGTACCACTTTCATTCATTGTGTGTCAAAAACTTACAATGCAGCCTCGGAAACACCACATGCTTCACGAATATTTCAAGTACATATAATGAGTCCTGGAAGGACTTTGAAAATATCAGATCAGGATGTGTCAGATGGGTTTTCTTAAATAATGCAGATCTGTAATACAGATCATCTTTGCTGCATCAGATGTCTTTTTAAAATAGTCAGTAGGAAATCTTGCCTTGAATGTCTGTGTTTTAGGCATCACTGGGGTGATATAAAACTTTGAGTACTTACAGATAATAGCCAGTAAATTTGTTCATTGAATATCTTCAACAGAAAATTCACAGAAGTCCTCCACACTCACACCAAATACAAACTGGATTTATTAGGCTACACATCAAAGAAGGTTTTGAACCTCCAAATTATTCTTCAGTTCGGATTAAAGCTCGAGATGGGGAAAAAAAACTCCTTCTTTTCCTGCTCAAACCCCACTGGTAATAGCCCTCAGGAAAATACACATTTTCCAGTTCATTTTTCAAACGTTCATTTTTCTGTTCTGGAGCTCTCAAAAAAGTGGTGGATAAAGAAGTGTCTTTTGTGCCTTCCTACCATGTACAAATCATGGGATGTATGTTGTATGTTGCTGTACTGAAGGAGGTCTAGAGATGGGTGGGGCTTGGGATGATCATTTGGCAAGGATCTGCTTGCTCAAAGATGAACTGATTCTAAACTGTTTTGTCTCCTTTCTGGACATTTCCCTTTTACAAGTTCTCATAGCAGACCTCTTTATTTAACAGATGTCGTTCTAGGCATATTCATTCTACTTGTGGTATTAAGGGATCATAGAAAATTTTAAAACCAAGAGAAGGTAGGAGGGGATTTAGCTCATGACTCAAGTGGCAAAGCACCTGTAGTCCTCTGTGCAATTTCTCTTGGCTCTTGGTCTAGTGTCAAGAACTACCTGTAGCGTCCATTTCTGAATTCTTCCAGTGTGCTCTGTCCCTCCCAGGAACCTACTGGTTGGGAAGGAAGAAGAACAGACAGAGAAAGCAGGTGGGAAGAGGTGTCAAGAAGGAGACATAAAGAAGTGGAAAATGGAACTATCCTGCCCACTTCGAGCTTATTCCCCATCCACTGCCATCACGTGGCTTTCCTACAGATTACTCCTAAGGACACCTAGATCTCAGTTGTAATATAGTAAAGGTAAAGGTCTGCCAATCCCCTCCCTTAATTATAGCTTGAAAGAATTACCACTTGAGTTCCAAAGTCGTAAATGTTTGCATATATCTGGAAAAGTTTATCTGGGGAGTGATGCTATCACTAAGCCATCTCTTCATGTTCTCACAGAGATCTGGTTTGTGTTTCAAAGAGGCTTGCCCAGACATTACCTTTTCAGAACACATGACAGTGTGAGAAGAATGATACACCCCAAAGTGCAGGTTGCAATCCGGTAACAGAGTTACTATGAAGTAAATCCTTGGGATTCCCTTGCTTCATGAACAGCCTTTGATAAGCTGAAAGGTTTAAATGCCAAGAAGAGTAGTTTTCATCAGAGTTCATTTGGTTCCAATGAACCTTTTGTTTTTTAGCATCTGTAAGACTGACAATAAAGCATTGCTTAAAAGCGTCACCAAATTGTAACTGTTATTTTCTTTAAATGCTCCTTCATTAAATTATAATTCTGTGCTTTCCTAGCAAATCCAACTGGGTTTGCTTTTCTTTCAGTTCAGCTGTATTCACAGCAGGGGAGGTTTCCAAACCTCCCCCAACCCTGTTCCTTTAGTATTAAAGAGCTTCCCTCGATGCAGCTTTCTGTCACAGATCTTAACTCAAAATCATTTATTTAACATCTGCTCTGCAATCATTCCTTCAAGATTTACTTCCTTGAAAACACAACTGGGACACTTGATCCTCCCTTGTTTTCAATATGGGATAGCCTTTTAAAAAAATAACAGTAAAAGACATTATAAGCAGAGGAGTGGGGGGGAGTCAAGCTGACACCAATAAATTCTAATGACTCATTTCTTCTTTTGCATTATTCCTGCTTGGGTAATTTCTAGGAGAAGGTGAACTGCAGAGACACTTAGAGGCAGTCTAGCAGAATGACAGAAAAATCCACTAAATGTACAGTACATCATCAGAAGAACCGCCACCAACCTCGGCATGTGTGAGTTGCAGACATCCCAATGAAAGTTGACATGTTAATTCAGATGTATAACAAGAGTGCAAACTGGCATGTTTTAAAAAGTGGGCTAGAGTGAACTTTCTAAATCCAAATCGTGGGTTGTTGTTGTTTTTCTACTCTTCTCTAAGAAGGCAGTTTGAAGCCTGAAAAGGATAAGCCATTGATTTGGATTTCAGTGTAAGCTAAGCTTTCTGTGGCTGATAAACTCCTGATTACTGTGATTTGCAGAAAAAGCCAAGGGGAAATTTGTATACTAACTTGTTCTCCATAAGCTTGAATTCTCAGAAAATCTCCAGCAATCTCCAGAATCTTAACTCCACTTGGACAAGGTCTAGAGTGATGCCTGGGACAATGTCTTGCCAAGCTCTCTGCCACCAGCACCCTTGTCCCTCATAGCTTCTTTGTGTAGCTGAAGGGTACTTCTTCCTCTGCCAGGAGGGGGTGTTACTGCTAGCCTTGAAGGAAGCTGTGGTGTGCGCCCTGCTCAAAAGACCTTTGCTGGTTATCTAGAGGTGTTGGATAACTATCATCCAGGCTCCAACCTTCATTTTTAAGCAAAGGTTGTTGAGATAGGAGTGAAGGACTAACTACAGAGTTCTCTAGATGAAACAGATGATCTAGACCCTTGTCAGCCAGAATTCAGACTAGGACTTGAACAAAGACAGCTGTAGTTGCCTTGGAACACAGTCTTGGTTGCCTTGGATTACCAATGACAGGATCTGGAGGGGGGGCAGTGTACCTGTCCTGTTCCTGTTAGATCTCTCGGTGGCTTTTGATACCATCAGCCATGTTAACCTTGGCTGGCTGCTCCTTTGTGGGAGGTCACAGGCATCACACCCCATCCCCGTGATGCATTTATCCTCTACTAGGACACCTTTCCACATGAACAGAGACCTTGTGTGCCTATGTTGTGCCCCACCATTTTTTCTAGACTCTGGAGGTGTTCTCTGTGATCCTTGACTTATTTTTGCTTTTGGACTGGAAAGGTAGGTTTGCTTCTTGGGCTGTAACCCCCCCCCCCCCATCATTTTAAGTTTCTAAGAATGTGTGACTTCAGATTTCCAAATATGCAATGCAGTCTTCTGTTGTCTACCCAAATGTAATTCCAACTGAGCTTAAATCAAATGCCTGAGATTTTCACTTTAAATATCCAACTGCTAAATTTATGAATACTGTTTGATTTAACTTGGACATAAATGGAGGAAAAATTCCCACTGTTCTTTCCAGCCCTGTATTCTGACTGTGTTGCATTTGGCATTTCATTTTCATTGTTATTATTTCATTTACATTTACTGCTGATTTCAGCTTTATTTCTCATTGGCTTTTACAGGACCTCTTATCAACTGAATGACAAGGCATTTGGTTGCTTCTAAAAGTGGGGAAATAGTAACAAATAAAAACACAACAGTAATATAATTGGCAGACAGTTCTCTTGGTTTGAACACTTAACTTGAATAAGATATAATAAATATTCATAGCACAGCCCATCTCCTGGTGCATAGAAATATACCTTACTGCCACACATTGTATGTTGCATCAGCCAGCTACATCACTGGGCGGCCTCAGAATCTTAAGCGGTCTTCTTCTATGTTATGAGTCCATGACTTGAGAAGTCCATAATTAGAGTAAGGGATCTGCCAGTAAATGGAAAATCTAACTGGTGTGGAAAGTTGGCCCATGTGCTAAAGTTTCAGTGTGTCCATAAAAGCATCCAGTGGGGAATAGCTTGCCTTTTAATTGAGTCAATGGACACAATCTTTTGAGCAGGTATCTTAGATCCCTTTGTAGCAGGGCTTCACAGATAGGGGCAAGAACACATTCCCTAGGTGTGTGAACAGGTAGGACTCTCAACCTATTTCTGCTCCAGAACCTCCAGACTCCCTTCTCAGCACCTTTACATCAGAAGGTGAGATTCTTCCAAGATCTAAATTAACTGTCATAACTCTTCCATGGATCAGCTGATTCACAAAACTAGATAAAACAAGGTTTGGTATTTCGTGGGCCAGGGTTTTGTGAAACCCACTCCTTGTCTAAGCATGTTGTATGATGACAAGGCATCACCTGAAGTTAGTGATGTGAAACCTCTAGCAGCTCAAGGGCCTGAAGAGCCACAGGCCTCACTGTAAAAATGAGTGGTGTCAGAACCTATCTGGGGGAGGACTGATTAGTTTTAGAAGGGCTACCTACCTCTTCTATAAAGACACCCATTTTGTTTTTCAATCTCCCTCCAAAATTTCCAAAAATGCAAGGGGGTAAGAGTTTTGAGGCTATCCATCCCCATTCTGAGGGGAACACCACAGAAGAAATGGTGATGGGTCTCATAGGGTGCCAGGTCCACACATTTTACATTCCTACCTCCAGTTGTAACATAGTTTATTTTTTTTGGACTTACCATTCAGTAGGAATGTATCAATTACGTTTTGTTTACCTGGGTTTAGAGTTAAGTGTTTGGGGTGAAGCCTGCCAAATTTGGAAAAGTTCGTCCCTCCCTCCCTCCCTCCCTTCCTTTCTCCTGCTTCCCCTCCCTTCCCTTCCCCTCCCCCTCCCTTCTCTCTCTCCTCCCTTCCTCCTCTCTTCTCTTTTCTCTTCTCCTCTCCTCTCCTCTCCTCTCCTCCTCTCTCTCCTCCCTCCCTCCCTTCCTTCTCAAAGAGGAGAGAATAGCTCTTCATATTATCCTGGCCACTTGCGGCCCTGATGCAAGAAGTGCCAAGGGGAGAAATGAGAGAGGAGGGACCCCAAATATAGGGGGAAAAAAAACTCCCCTCAAACTAGAGGGACCCTGTCAAGTTCAAAAGGTGAAATAAATGAATCTTTGCACATTATAAGAACAAAATTGACATTCTTCAGTGGCATAAAGGGCTTGAGAAAAAAAAAAAGGAACAAGTAAAAGCAGGTGTGAGGTGCTCCCTGTCAGTGAACAGCTGCTGATAAGCTGCCCGAGTGAAGTTCTGCTTCATTTCAAACAGAACGGGATTTTTATTTTATTTTATTTTTTTAAGAAGGGAGTGTGAGGGAGAGAGACAGAGAGGGAGGGAGGGAGGCAAAGAAGGCAGAAATAATTGCTGGAGCTCTGAGTTAGCTGAGAAAGCCTGCAGGCGAAGATCAACGCGGCAATCTCATCGTTTTCCTTTTATTTCTATAACCTTAAATGTTCTGCTATTAGAAAAGTCATCTTGTCAGCTTTCCAGCTTTCCAGCAAGCCTCGGCAGCAGCGCTGGCTTCAAATTGTATCAGTCGGCAAAGGGCTGGGATGAAGCTTTTCTGTTGTGACTTTTTTTTAAGGCTGGCGTTTGAAGGGTGAAGCGAAAAGGAATCCAATCCCAGGGTCACATCAAGCAGTTATGTGCACGTGAAAAGCAGCTTTAACGGGACCGTGGCGGGCGCCATCTTGACTTTTTTAACCACACTCTGCAGACCCCCCTGCCCAGTGACCTGGTCAACCTCAGGGGCATCCAAAGGTGGAACTGAAAAACTGATGGCTCACACAGTCAAGGACCTTCCCCTTTTTACATGCAGGTAAAAAAGGGCGGGACTTCCTTTTTTTTTAGATTTTTTTTATCCCACCTTTATTATTTTTATAAATAATTCAACGCGGGGAACATACCTAGTACTCCTTCCTCCTCCTATTTCCCCCACAACAACAACCCTGTGAGGTGAGTTGGCCTGAGAAAGAGGGACTGTCCCAAACTCACCCAGCCGGCTTTCATTTCACTTTACGACCAATCCTCGCATTTATGACCGTCGCAGGTCTGTAAAGCAAAGGAAAGCTGAAGTCAGATCATAAGCACAGTTGCAGTTTCACTTGGCGACTGCTACACTTAATGACCAAGTTGCCGGTCCCAATTGTGGTCACTAAACAAGGATGACCTGTAGTTTGTAAGTCACCCATTATTTCTACATACCGCCATACCCGTTAATGCTAATTTCCATATCAGTGTTGACTAGAGGCATTAGTATTCCCATTGTAAGTTGGGCCTGAAATAGTTTGGTTGAAACTATTTAGGGCAGTGTTTCGAATTACAGCTGGAGGAGCCTCTACATTTTTTTTTCTTCTGCCAATTAACTCCATGCATGCAGAAAGGGAACCAAATCCCGGCAGAGTTCTTGCAAATTAAAAGGAGCATACAGTACCTCCTAAACAAGAGCCAGTGTGGTGTAGTGGTGAAGGCACCAGGCTAGAAACTGGGAGACCATGAGTTCTAGTCCTGCCTTAGGCACGAAGCCAGCTGGGTGACCTTGGGCCAGTCACTCCCTCTCAGCCCAAGAGCCAATCACGCATAGTAGGATAGTTCTAGTCCCGCCTTCAGCATGAAATCCGGCTGGGTGACCTTGGGCCAGTCCCTCTCTCTCAGCCCAGCCCACCTCACAGGGTGGTTGTTGTGGGGGAAATAGTAGGAGGAAGGAGTATTTGGTATGTTCGCCACCTTGAATTATTTATAAAAATAAGAAAGGTGGGATAGAAAATAAATAAATAAATAAATTCAGTGCTTTTAAAAGATCACTACTTATTCCTATTTGGAATTTTCAAGTGCCAATGTTTAAAGAACCAGCATTTTTTTTCCAAATAATCCATTACTATTATTATTATAGAGAGCCAGTTTGGCATAGTGGTTAAGGCACCGGGCCACAAACCGGGAGACTGTCAGTTCTAGTCCCTCCCTTTTAGGCACGAAGCCAGCTGGGTGACCTTGGGCCAGTCGTTCTCTCTCAGCCCTAGGAAGAAGACAATGGCAAACCACTTCTGAAAACCTTGCCGAGAAAACTGCAGGGACTTGTCCAGGCAGTCACCAGGAGTCAACACAGACTCAAAGGCCCACACATGGGCACACACACACAGGCTTCCTAAATAGCTTAAGTGGGATCTACATAAACACCATCTCTAAAATGGCCATCTGTAATCAGCACGGTTACGGTCCTCATCATAAATGCTATCCTTGGAGAGGCTAGTTGGGGAGAGTGAGATGGGGGAAGAGTTACGTTGAGAAAGTCAACAAATTGGACAGAAACTGTCTCCAGTGGAAACACACAAGGATGTGCAAAAACACACACACACATGTTGAAATTCCTTTGGAACTTCAAGCCTAGCCAAATAAGGATTTCAAATGCAAACATAATAAAGAAAGAAAGAAATGCAAGTAACATCTGCAAACAGTAAGTACCTATTTATATTTTATGGAGTGTGTGCCTGGGATTTTGACAGGTTTCATTTTCTGTAAAGAGAGAGGGAGAGGGAGAGAGAGCATAAACTTATATTGGACTCAGACAAAGGGGCAAATGTCCCTTTTTAAAAATGCATTATGCCATTGAAAAGCCAGGCAAGGCAGCTGCTCGGGCCTCAGGTGAGATGGGGTGACTCCCTCCTAAGCTGGTCTAACAAAAGACATATGCCGGGGTTGTGAGCGAAGCGTTTACGGCGACTTTCTCAAGGTCAGAACAAGGCACACACTTGAGGGTTCGCCGTTCAGGAAGAGCTTCCCCCTGCTTTTTCCATGGTGGCTGTTAAGTGGCTTTGAAATTTCCCCTTTTCAACGAAAAGGAAGAGAAACTGTGAGGGAACAAGGCCTCGGAATCACAGAGGGGAGAAAACAGATTGGTGGAAGACCTCCTCCTCCAGTTTTCAAGGCAACCTTCCTTCCTTCCTTCAAAAAAAAAAAAAAAGACCTAATTTTAACCTGAGCCTTTCAAAGAACTCCTTGCATGGATTGATTTGCTAAAAGCATCACTCTTCTCTGCCACATTTTATTTATTTATTTATTGTTCCAATTTATATCACTGCCCATCTCCTCCTAAAAAGGGGGTTTGTCATGCATGAAATATGGATGATAAATGATAGATAGATAATAGAGATAGCCTATAGACAGACACTGTTAGATATTATAAGACAGACAGATACTATAGACATAGATACTACAGACAGACAGACATAAATACAGTAAGACAGACAGATAAATACTCGACTGAATAGATGATGAGAGAGAGATACTGTAGACAGACAGATACTGTAAACTGGATAGATAGATGATAGAGAGACAGAGAGATAGAGATAGATACTGCAGACAGACAGATACTGTAAGATAGATAGATAGATCAACAGAGATTATATACAGAGAGAGAGATTTTATATATATATATATAGAGAGAGAGAGAGAGAGAGAGATACTCTAGACATACAGACAGACACTGTAAGAGAGACAGATGGATAGTTACTGTAGACAGACAGATGCTGTAGACATAGATAGATATTGTACTGTAGACAGGCAGATACTGTAGAGATAGATAGACTGTTAGATAGAAAATACACCTATCTAGCTAACTAATAAGTAGGGTCAGTTGGTAGGGTTGCTACGCTGCCAAGTGCAATGAAATATTTAGCGAGGCAACAGAGACTCCCTGGGCAGCATAAGAAAGCCACAATCACTGTCCAAAGTCACAAACAAACAGAGGTGACGATGTGTGTGTTTGTGTGTGTGTGTGTGTGCATCTTTGGACAGGGGCAGCAAAGGAGAATAGGAAGAAAGATAAAAAGTTTTTCACTGCCTCTTCTGGTCCAGTAACACACACACTCACAAGCTTGATCTCTCTGTTTTGTTACTCAAGGAGAGGTTGAAAGTAAATAAATAAAAGCAATCACAACTATCCAAATTGCCAATAGCTCCAAGTGGGGAATGCTGTTTAACTTTTTGCCCCTTACGACACTTAGGAATTTCTCTCGGAGCATCCTTTGAAGAGCCCTTTAATTCAAAAATGCACCAGGACGTGCAGAAAGGCCTGTGATAATTCAGTATGGAACAAGGCTTGCTTTTGTGGAATGTGTAATACAGTAATGTCAGGGGCTCCCTCCTGCTGTTCTGGAAGGAAACGGATACCTTGATGAAAACGCGTCCGTCCCCACACCTCTCGGGTTTCGTTTTTCCGAAAACAGACTGCGGGATAACACTTCCTAGTCGGTTTGATCTGAAGAAGCCCTTCCAGTGAGGAGGGAGGTAGGCCAGCTTCTTGCTGTCACTAATCCCCTAACTCTCCACATGGTCCCAAGATCGGGTCACAAAAAGGAGAGCGAATTTTACCACACCCTCAGGATGTTCCTAAACTGCACATTATATCACCTTGGTGCCACCACCACTTGCCCTCTTTAAAGGCAATTATTTCCTCTTTTCTGGTTCTTGCTAAATGTCTTTACTGTTGACGTCTTTACTGCAGAATCCTCCTCCCCACCATCACCATCACCTTCATCCTTATGAACCGTGGGGAAAAATCACATCTAACCGATTTGTATCCTTCTTTTTTTTCTTTTTCTTTTTCTTTTTCTTTTTCTTATTATTTCTTTTCTTTCTCCCTTAACCTGTCAGAACAGAGCATCACTTTCCCATTGTTAAACCCACAACTGAATAGACGGGGTGAAGTTAACAATGGCAGGAAATGCATGACGAAGTACTCTGTGGTGAAGTTTGTTGCAAATTCATTTATCTATTTATTGGTTAGACTTTGATTCTACCTTTTCTCCAGGAGCTAAAGGCACTATACGTAACATTCTGTCCTCCATTTTTACCCATGGGTGGTAGGCTAGACTGAGAGAGAGTGACAGGTCCCAAGTCACCCATAACTTCCATATCTAAGGGTGCATTTAACCTAAAGATAGTTAAATGCTGGTTAGATGCTTCCAGGTCCAATTCAAGGTGTTGGTTATCACCTTTAAAGCCCTACATGGCATGGGGCCAGGTTACCTGAGGGACCGCCTCTTCCCCAATACATCAGCCCGCCCCACCTGATCGTGCAGAGAGGGCATGCTGCGGACCCCGTCTCTAAGACAACTTCATTTGGTGGGGTCCAGGAAGCGGGCCTTCTCTGCAGTAGCTCCCGCCCTGTGCAACATGCTGCCCCGGGAGGTGAGATGGGCCCCATCACTCCTGGCCTTTTGGATTCTTTCACCAGTTGGACTTTTTATCTTTACTCTTATTTATATTATTTATTATTGTAATTTTATACTGTATATTTTATGATTGTTATTTTAACTGATTATTGTAAACCGCCCAGAGTCCCCCGATGGGAGGAGATGGGCAGGGACAAATTGGATATATATATATAAATAAATAAATAAAAACATCTCTGGTCCTAATCTTACACCTTGTCACTACACCATGCACACTTACCTGTTGTACATGGTGTAGTGGCAAAGGTATAAGACTAGGACCAGGGATACTAAATACTAAAGATTAAGATTATCTCAGCTAATAGTGACAACTGGGATTGACTAATGTTGATGGTACCCACTATAAATTCAGATTTTCCACCCTAACAGAAGCATGATATAACTCCCCAGTTGAAATGAAATAAGAGGGAAGCTGAACTGTGAATGCTAACTTGAATTCCATGTTGGAATAAAGATCCTGCATGAATGTATAAAATAGTAAAGAAGTGCTTATCATGTAAATATATCTGTATTTTGATGGCCAGAAAAAGATTACTTGCCCCAATTTTTCACAACATTTTACGACTGGTCAGCTGCATTTTTATGGAATTCTGAATGCTAAAACTCTTCTGAGGATTACTATCTCTTTTTTTTTCAGTAGTAGTGAAGTTTATTGTTGTAACCACATGTCATAACATAAGAATGCAATAAAATACAATAAAATATAATAACATTAAAACAATAAAATGATGAAATTATAAAATAATAAAGGTAGCATTAAATATAAAAAGGTAACAACAAAATAGAGCCAGAACAATCATAAAATATACAGTATAAAATTACAATAATAAATAATATGAATAAGAGGAAAGATAAAAAGTCCAACTGGTGAAAGAATCTAAAACAGTCCAAGTGTGGGAGGAGTAGTCTATAGCAACCATCCCCATGTAGATCTATTCCCCTCTCCGTCCCAAGCAAGGCAGCAGAACCAGGTCTTCAGACTCCTCCAAAAGAGCCCTTGAGTTCATCTGCAGTTAATAATTTGGCCCTGATCTCATCGTAAATGGGGCAGTGGAGGACCTAATGGATAACATCCTCCACTTGACCAGCACCACAAGGACAGAGGCCTTGTTCCACAGGGAGCTTGCTATGTTTGTCATTGGTGTTGAGGTTATAAGTGTGTTATTGTAAGACTTGAATTGTTTTCAGGTTGACTTCCCCAACCTGGTGCCCTCCAGATGTGTTGGGAAAAGAACTTCCAGAATTACCAGTTAGCAATGGCTAGGCTGTCTGGGAATTTTAAGAGTTGTGTTTTCATTCACAACATCCTTGGAGATCACCAGACTGGAGAAAGATATTTGAACAATACTTCAGCCTTGTATTGGAAAGCAGCCTATACATGCATTTGATAATTTAAAAAAATATTTCACACAGATAGGTTGGGCTGTTGTTCCTTAGTGGGAACGGTAGTTGTGAAGTTTTATCCATGCCTGGAAATGGAGTCTCTTTAATTAACAATAATTGTCCAACCTCTTTCTAGTTGTAAACTGCCTTTAACAAGTGACAAAAGTGTAAGCTTTGCCTCTCTTCTATTCAGTGGAAATGCATTGAACAGCTAAAGAGTTTACATGGAATATTTAATGGGAAAATGGCATCTCTTTTGTTTCCTTTAGAGGATAAAAATATGGTTCCCGGGTGGCAGAAAGTCCCATCTAGTCACTAACAGTAAACAACAACAGAAATCAAAAAGTCACAAGGGTGCAACTGTCATTAGTATGTAAATTTTAAAAGCTTAGTCAAAACTATCAATATGTCTCACTTAATTTATTACTCTATGAAGATGGATGATAGCAAACTGAAACATTGATTGTCAATACCGTTTTTAAAAAGGTGATGAAGAAAATACTTGAGACCAACTCCTTCATTGTGTACCAGCTCGAAATTAATTACTGTATTTTGGTTCTTTCTTTTTTGCTTTGCTTTTTTTTTTAAACAACTACAACTACTTCTATGGTTCAATCCAGTTTGATTGCTTTTTTAAAAAAATGATGAAAAGGAAGAAGCCATTTATATGAAGAACCATTTTAGTATTGATTAGATGTAAAGGCAGGTTAGCATTTTTACAGTATTGACAGAAAGCCATTAATGGAGCAGCATTGGACATGGTCACTGAAAGTTAATCGAAGGGAATAGTAATTCAGCATTGCTTTGCATGACAATCGTACAAGTTGATACATCTTTGTTATAAGTAGGATCCGTCACTGATTTCTTGAATGCCTTGCATAATTTTATATCACCATTAGCTTTAAGCAATTGTCAGCAAGGGTTTTGGGGGGTGAGTTGTCGAAACAATCAAGATGGCAGCTACAACCATGCATAACACATGCAAAACTGGGGCGGGGTTTCAATCACATGGCTATGGTTGCTATCTTGCCTTTTTTGACACACACACACACACACACATACACACCTCCATACACACAGACCTGATTTTAAGTGCAAGATTGCTACAATTACTTGCTGATTGCTCTGAGTACCAGAAACAGATAATCTGCTCCACTTTCACATCTGTTCACATTTTTTAATCTGATGTTCTTTGTCCCTAAACCAATCTGCAATCTTATATTTAAAAGAGTGAAATGACAGCTGATACTGACAGTTACTCCCAGCATAAGGGGGTCTGCGTTGTACTTACTGCAACAACAAAACAAACCAGGAACAAAATTCACATGCTCTGAATCCCTAGCTCAACTGGGAAATCATCTCAAGCAGTAGGAGAAGACTATTTAGTCTGAACACTATGCTATGCTCAGACCATGCAGTTAAGCATACGATGAAAGCATAATGTAGATTCCTTGTTCTGGGTTTAGGATGATGTGAGAACTCAGCAACTGGGGTTTGTAAGGTATGCTGTATGGCTTAGTATTCTGTATGAACCCTGCCACTCCTTATGGGCTAACATTACATTTAAACCACAGTGGCCTAATCAGGATTTTTTATTATTTATTTATTTGATTTCTATAGCCGCCCATCTCAGCAAGTGACTCTGGGCGGCTTACAACAATAAAACCATAAAACAATTAAAACAATTATAATTAAAACAGTTAAAATATAAAATAAATACAAAATAAATGTACATGGCTGTCAAGTGAGCAATGCATGGATGTTAATACAGCCAAGAGATGGGACCATCCACATGCTAGGGTTAGAGCCTGGGCACAGAGCCAGGTCTTCACGGCCTTACAAAAGGCCAACAGGGTCAGGGACATCCTAATTTCTGGAGGGAGGATGTTCCAGAGGGCAGGCTCTACGGAGGAGAAGGCACGCCTTCTAATTCCTGCCAACCAACACTCCCTGGCTGACAGGACCCGCAGCATACCCAACCTACTAGATCAAATTAGACAGGCAGAAACAACTGGGCATCACCTTGGAAATGAAAATGGCAATGCCACCTTAACAACAAGAAAACAAGAAGTTATTTAAACAGCTGTCCCCTCCATTGTGACACAAATTTATTTATTTTTACTTATTACTCATATTTAGCCACCACCCATCTCCCCCAGAAGAGGGACTCTGGGCGGTTTACAATAAAATCCCACATAAAACATAAACATTAAAATCACATAAAACAATTATAATAAAACACAATAAATAAATAAAATCCAAGAGAAATGTAAAATCCAGGCTGGTGGGAGGGACTCTAGGGTGCGAGCCATCCCCAAGAATGGCTATTCACTTTCCCGCCCCAGGCGAGACGGCAAAACCAGGTCTTCAGGGCCTTCCGGAAGGTCAGGAGAGAAGGGGCCTGCCTCACCTCCGGGGGCAAGATATTCCAGAGAGTGGGGGCCACCACAGAGAAGGCCCACTTCCTGGACCCCGCCAGATGAAATTCTCTTATGGACGGGGTCCGTAACATGCCCTCTCTGGATGATCAGGTGGGGTGGGCCGATGTAATGGGGATGAGACGGTCCCTCAGGTAACCTGGCCCCGTGCCATGTAGGGCTTTAAAGGTAATAACCAACACCTTGAATTGGACCCGGAAGCAAACTGGGACCCAGTGCAGCTCGCGCAGCAACGGTGTTATATGTGCCCACCTAGGTGCACCAAAAATAGCCCGTGCGGCTGCATTTTGGACCAGCTGAAGCTTCCGGATACTCTTCAGGGCTAGCCCCATGTAGAGCGCATTGCAGTAGTCTATATGGGAGATAACCAGGGCGTGAGTGACTGTTCAGAGGGCTTCACGATCCAGGAACGGGTGTAACTGGCGCACAACCCGAAGTTGCGCAAAGGCCCTCCTGGCCATGACTGCCACCTGCTCTTCAAGCAGGAGTCATGAGTCCAGGAGAACCCCCAGATTATGCACTGAGTCTGTCTGGGGCAGTGCCACCCCATCCAGAACTAAAGAGGACAGTTTTCCGGAAGATGAAGCCCCATCAACCCACAGCCACTCCGTCTTACCAGGGTTCAGTTGAAGCCTGTTGTTTCCCATCCAGACCCCCACAGCCCCCAGGCACCGAGAAAGGGCAGTCACTGCATCACTTACCTCACCTGGGATGGAGATATACAGTTGAGTATCATCAGCATATTGATGATACCTCATCCCGTGGTGACAGATGATCTCACCCAGTGGTTTCATGTAGATGTTAAACAAGAGAGGAGAGGGAACTGAACCCTGCAGCACCCCACAAAGGAGGGGTCGAGGGTCGGATCTCTCCTCCCCTATCAACACCGACTGGGACGGGCCCTGGAGGAAGGAGGTGAACCAGCGCAGAACTATGCCGCCCACCCCCAACTCCCTGAGCCGTCCCAAAAGGATACCATGGTTGATGGTATCGAAAGCCGCTGAGAGGTCAAGGAGAGCAAGGACGGATGCACTGCCTCCATCCTGCTCCCGCCAGAGATCATCCATAAGTGCGACCAATGCCGTTTCAAATGCCTAACATGAATAATCTTGCATTTCCTTTTGCCCCCAAACTCATTTCTTATAGGCTGAAATTTCAATTTGTCACTTTTTTGGAGTAGCATGAGAATCTACCGTACCTATGACATGGGTAGAAATAGCTACTCCCCACCCAAACAAAAACCCCTTTCATGGTCCAAGGGCCACAAGGGAACACAGCAGTAATTTCAGGTCTACAAAATGGGGCCTACATCTCCATACAGATAGTCACTCCTGACCAGCTGGCTCCAACGTTTTCTACAAAGTTTTCACTGCAGACCAATTTAACCTTGATATACATCTCTGATATCACAGCAGAATCACAGGATCTGGGGTGTTTCCCTAGATTTTGTCCGACGGGTTTTCCTTCCGCTGTGCTGTGTTTCTGCATCGTTTATGGTATGAATTTCTCTGCATCCCTAATGCAATTTCAGCCATGAGTGGTTCTATGAAGTAAAGTGGGAACAGGGCAAAAGGGAGCCCTCGCTAAGTGAGAAACCGTTGGCTCTGAAGTTTAAATATGGGATACCTGCTAAAAGCCTAGTGGAGGGGGGGGGGGAACAAACCAACCTCTCATCTTCTGCTATTTAAAGAAAATCAAAACCATAATACAAAGATGCTAAAAGCTGGCTGGATGCAAACTCGTCGATGCTTAGCAAAGGTCAACTCAATCTGTAGAAACCTGAAGCTAAAGTCAAAGCTTAGCTGGTTAAGTCAACACACAGAATTCAGAGCCTTCTTAGTTCTGTTCCTAGAACTGTTGTAATAGCAGAAACTACCAAGCCAAAGTCCAGATTCTTGCAACTCTGAAGGGAATAGCAACTTTCTTAGGCTCTTCTCTGTATCTTCTGTAATTTCAACAGTTCCTGGGGTTATGTGCAAGTTCAATGCTGAACCCCAGTCAGAGAGAGACCTCAGTGCTATTAGCTTTTACTTCTTGCTCGAGGTCTTTTCTGAAGCATCTGTTGGCCAATATGGAATAAGAGGGTGGTGGACTCAATCTAGCAAGGTTCTTCTTATATTCTAAATCCTTCAGTGGATGGAGAACAGATAGTGGAGCTTTGTGGAAGAGATTAACACTCCCAGAAGAAAGCACACTAGAAAGAAAGACCAGGAGAAACTTTGAAAACATGTGGTATTATTTCTCCACTGTTGGAGTAGAATTAAAAGTCATGAAGAGACTTCAGTTTAGTCATGACAGTACAGGAGCCTGTCTCAACCTTTGGACCCTGGTCGAGCCCTTGAAATATTTTCCAGGCCTCGGGGAACCCCTGCACATTCAGGCTCAAAGATAGGCCAGAAGTTACAAAATGATTCTAGTCATTTCATGCGTAGGCCTGTATAGATGCATCAACTGTGTTCTTAAACTAAAAATAAAGAATGAAACTCACCTCTTTAATGTGAAGTTGCCCAAATGTGAAATAACTTTTTAAATAAATCGCGCTCTCCCAGGGAACCCTAGGGACCTCTCACAGAAAACGAGGGTGCCAGGGAACCCTGGTGGAGAAACCCTGCTGTACAGTAATATACTGAAAAAACAGAAAATGGTGAGGTATCTACCAAACAGGGTTTTCTCCCTTCGAGCAACCTTCTTGTATTTCTACAAAATATAGTGTTTTCATTGCATTTCTGTACCCTCAGATTGATTAATTACTGCAACATTTATTTTTCTCTGTTCTCATTTGGGATTTTACAGCAACAGCATTTTGACAGCCATTTAATATTTTTATGGTCATCATTTTTGTTTAAAACTGCTAAAAAAAGAAACTTAGGTAAAAGGTCGGCTGATCAACTGTACAAATAAACAAACAATTAGTACACTTTAGGCTATACAAATAGGCATACTTATTAGGGAGTAACTCTCATCAAGTTTAGTCGGAATTTATTTCTGAATACATGTACTTCAAATTCTGCTGTAGTCCTGTGCAGGTTGACTAGGAAGTGACACCTCCTGTAAATATTATAATTTACCTTGGAAGAAATTTACAATTAATTTTATTTATTTATTTATTTATTTCTCAAATGTGTGCTACCACCCATCTCCCCCCAAAGAGGGACTCTGATTCTAATTTTGCTCCCAGACTTCTGAAATTCAGTTTTCCTCTCCTCCTGTTTTTTTACATCTAATATGAAGTTGGGTTCAAGTTTTTTCTTTCACTTTTCTTCCTTTATGTTCTGGATTTTGAGGTCATTCCTACTTCATCCCATTCCTTCAATAAATCCTAGGACCTGATCTTTGTTGTCCTATAGAGATACAGCTCTCTTGGAGCTGTGTTAGATATCAGTTTCAGTCCGATGGAAAGATTCAGCATTCCCACAGTGGAGGAATGGTTGGCAAAGATGATGGAACTTGCTGAGATGGCTAAATTGACTTCTTTGATCAGAGAAAAGACAAAAACTACACTTATTGCTGACTGGAAACCCCTTACAGACTTTTCACGTGAAACAGAAAAAAATGAACTTATGATTTATGGTTTAGATAATTAGACAGGATAAATTATAGAAAGAAAAGAGTTATGTTGTAACCATGGAGTAAAAGGTAAATTTATAATTGTATTTATAACTGTTGTAAAGAAGATCAGAAGCTACTTCTTTGTATCTTTTTTCTTTCTTTTCTATCTTTCTTTTACTTTTTTTCCCTTTCTTGCACTTTTAGTTTTCACTTTGATTTCTTTCTTTTTCATTTCTTTTTTTAACTTTATATAATACCTTTTATCTTGCTTTTTTTAAAAAAATATTTGATAAAAATTATATTAAAAATAATAATAATAAAAAAGATCTCAGTTCCAGTCCAACTGAGAAGTCCCTTTCCCCCTTTTTGGACATTCACACTATTTCAGCCAAAGGGTGTAAGAAGCACAATCCGACACAGATCTTTTCCAGCTAGTCTGTTTTTCCAGTGAAGAGAATTAATCTTCCTTTCCTCCTGAATGTATACCACCCCCTACCCTCCAAATATTCAAAATATTTATTCAAGGTCCCTTATGGAATCAATGAGCTAGGCTTGAAGTTATTTGACATCTCAATTATTCCAAGGCAAATACAGAAAGCTATTTGGTGAATGTCAATCAAGAGATCGTAGGCACCACTGACACTTTGGTGAAGAACCAAGGAAAAGAAATGTGGGGGTCTGTCACATCTTAATGTAAAATATTGCTGATTATGAAAATTATTTTCATAAGGCACCCTTTTCCCCCAGACCTCTAAAGGCATTTCAACATTTATTGGAAATGAAAACCATAAAGAAGGAACATGTCATGAGTGCCCTTGAGCTAAAGTCATCAGCGCAAGGGCACACATGACAAGGGCAAGGAGATAGGTGAAGGGGCGCAAGATAAGCAACCATTAACACCAACGACTAAACGGCCAACAAACAATAACTAAGCAGATCACGGAGCACACCCAAGCCATCAGCGCCAATACCACGGAGATCGCCCAGCGATAGCAATCAGCAGAGGAATGGAGGACCGGACGATGGGCGATCCCGGCACCCCTCACCCACCGGCAGGGCAACGTATTGGACAAAGGGGGGTGACGTGACCGCGAGTGAGGGGGCGCTGACCGGCGCGGGGTATTTGAACCCCGCACCGGCGCGCTCCTGCCACTCTCAGCTTTTTTCTTTCCAGCTGTACCGCACCTTGAATAAATCAGAGCCTGATCCACGAACCAGTGTCTGAGCGTTATTCATAGGCAGGCAGCGCATGACATAAAGCTGAGAGTCATAAACTCAGCCTCGCCGAGCCCCACCGGACGACAACGAGCCGCGGGAGGAGTAGACGGCGAGAAGACCAGCAAGATGAGGCCGGAACGGCGCGGGCAAGGAGGGCGAGCCGCGCGGCAAGAGGCAGAGGAGGACCGACCGAGGCCAGAGGCACCGCGGACTCCCGGAGCCATGGACGCCCACCCAACCCGACCCGAGCCTCAGCTCCAACCCCAAGGGGAGATGGCGACGGAGGCAACCCGACCGCGGGAGGGAGCAGCACGACTTCCGAAACCAGCGGAGGACCCCGCGCCCCACATCGCACCCCAGCAACGGGCGTGGAGCGACAGCCCCACGGCGCTCGACACGGAGGAGGACGACGGAGACACCCATCAGACGGCGGAGGAAGCGGACCCGCGGCAGAGGGACGATGAACCCCGCCGGCAACCCACCCCCGAGGACGCGCCAACGGAACCGGCCCCAGCGGCGGCGCGGGCTGTGGACGAGGAGGCACGAGCTGAACTCGCGGCCATGCGGGCTCAGCTGACGGAACTCCGGACCATGCTCCAGGCGCTTATGCCCCCCGCGCCACCCAACGACGTCCCCGCACAAGCCCACACCCCGAGCGAAGCATCGAACCCACACGGGCCAGCGGAGGGCCAGCAGACGGCACAGGCGGCCGACACCACACCCCGAGAAGCGAGAGGCGGGGCCGCACAAAACGCCCGGGCCCCAAAGGACTTCCCCATCTTCTTCGATGGGACCCCCACAAAACTCTTGTTTTTTGTGACAAACGCTAGGGAGTTCATGGGGAGGCACGGACATTCCTATGACTCCGAGGCCGACAAGATCGCCGCCGTGGCGATCAAACTCCAAGACAGGGCGGCGGACTGGTACGTCCAACTGTACGAGTCCAGCTCCCCCGCCCTCGCCACCTTCCCGGCTTTCATCAATGAACTGAAGAACTACTTTGAAGACCCCCTAGCCAAAGTAAGGGCGAAAAGCACACTCCAAAGACTCAAACAGGGCACACGCACGGTCCCTGACTACGCCCTGGAGTTCAAAGCCCTCGCGGGGAAGGTCTGCGACTGGTCCGAGACCACCCTGGTGGAAATGTTCAAAAGGGGGCTCAACCGCGACGTACTCCAATGGGCCCTCTACCGCGACGACCCAGAAACGCTACACGGGTGGATCCACCTCGCGGGGAAAGCCGAACACGCGCACCGCACCTTCCTCATGACAACCGCAGAAGACACAAAATATGCCGAGAAAAAGGTACCCGCACCACACGGGGGAATGGCCGGCCCCATGTACCGAAAAAAGAACTTCAACCGGGAGCCTTGCGGGAGGTGCGGCAAATTAGGGCACAAGACGGTGGACTGCTTCGCCAACCGACCGCCGACCAGCGCGCCCAAACCCCCCCCGAAAATTAGCCCCAGACAACCCAACCTGGGGCCGCCCCCTCACCGCCGAATGACCGTGGCCGCAGCGACACCAGAGGAGGGCTGGGATGCTTCCTGGGGGGAAGAGGACAACGCAGATCCCGACCAGCCGGCGGGAAACGCTCCCCGCTTGCCCTGAAACGCGTGGCGAGGCAGGCGGTGGGACAGCAGCGCGGACCACCTCGACGAAACGACGAAAGCCCCGTAATTATGGCAGCAATTAAAATCTCTGCCGGCAACGGAGCCACCGCGGCCGCGGCGCTTGTGGACTCGGGGTGCTCAAAAAACCTCATCCACCCCGACCTGGTCGCCAAACTCGACCTCCGCTGCTTCCCCCTCCCCACGCCGCTAGCATTCCACCAGCTGGACGGCTCCACAGCGGGAGGGAAACCAGCCACGCTACAAACCGAGCCGGTCACCCTGCAAATGGGCACTCACACCGAGCGCACATCGTTCGTAGTCACGCCCATCGGACGGCCCATTGCAGTCCTGGGGATGCCATGGCTCGCGAAAAACAACCCGCGGATCAACTGGGCGACCCGCACCTTCACATTCGGCGACGGCGAGTATCGAGCACCAGTACCAGCTGGCAAAAGCAACCCCACGGTAGGACGAGCGGAGGCGACCACACAAGACAACGCCGCTACCACTGCAGACCTACCGGAACAATACGCCGACTTCTCCGAGGTCTTCGGAGAAGCAGAGGCAGACCAACTACCCCCCCACCGCAAGACGGATTGCCGAATCGACCTACTGCCCGACGTCCCCCTACCTAGACCAAAGATCTATTCGATGACCCCGAAGGAGATGGCAACCCTCCGGGAGTTCATCGATAAAAACCTAGACAGGGGATTTATAGAGCCAGCATGCTCACCGGTCGGAGCCCCCGTCTTATTCCGGGAGAAGAAAGACGGGACCCTACGGCTCTGTACCGACTACCGGGGCCTAAACGCGGCCTCCCTGTCCAACAAATACCCCTTACCCCTGGTGAAGGACATGCTCGCCCACCTGTCCACGGGCAAAGTCTTTTCCAAATTGGACCTGCGCGAGGCGTACTATCGCATCCGAATCAGGGAGGGGGACGAATGGAAGACGGCGTTCAACTGCCCCCTAGGCGCTTTCCAGTACAAGGTACTGCCCTTCGGACTCGCGGGGGCCCCTGGGGTGTTCATGCAGCTCATCAATGAGGTACTGCATGAACATCTGTTTAAAGGGGTCCTGGTCTACATCGACGACGTCCTTATTTACACAAAAACATACGAGGAACACGTAACCTTAGTCAGGCAAGTCCTCGACAAGCTCAGAAGGGCGCAGCTCTATGCAAAGCCCACAAAGTGCGAGTTTCACAAAGAGCGCCTAGACTATTTGGGGTATCGAATCTCCGGGGACGGCATCGAAATGGACCCCGCAAAAGTCGAAGCGGTGCTGAACTGGGAGCGGCCCCGCAACAGACGGCAACTACAGAGCTTCCTGGGATTCGCGAATTTCTACAGGTCCTTCGCCCGGGGGTTCGCTGAGATAGCCCTCCCCTTAACGGACCTCCTCAAAACCAAAGGGGTGGGGGACACCCGACGCGCCAAGAACCCAGGCACAGTGCTGAATTGGACTCCCGCGTGCCAGACCGCATTCGACAAGCTGAAAGCGCTGTTCACGACGGAGCCAATCCTCGCGCACCCGGACCCAGAACGGCCGTTCGTGGTCCAAGCCGACGCCTCAGACTTCTCCCTGGGAGCCATCCTGCTACAAAAAGACTCCACGGGGCTCCTGAAACCATGCGCCTACCTGTCAAGGAAGTTCTCCGAGACAGAGAGGCGATGGCACGTCTGGGAGAAAGAAGCCTTCGCGGTGAAATCGGCACTAGAGACATGGCGTCACCTACTCGAGGGAGCCACCCAACCATTCGAGGTCTGGACGGACCACCGGAACCTCGAGGCCCTACGAACGCCTAGACGCCTTAGCCCAAAACAGGTCCGATGGGCCCAATTCTTCAGCCGCTTTGATTTCCAGCTGAAGTTCATGCCGGGCAAGAAGAACTTCCTGGCCGACGCCCTCTCCCGGCTGCCCCAAGACGAAGAGCCCGCCCCAGACACCATTGGGACGGTCCTATCCGCCTCGCAACTGGGGATGGCCGTGACCACCCGAAGCGGCGCACGGAGGCAGCTCGACGCTACGGCGCAGCCGACGGCGGGACAACCGGCGACGGAAAGAAGGCAACCGCAACTACCAGGGGGAATGCGCACGGACCTCGCCGCCGCCCTCAAAACCGACCCCTGGTTCCTGGCAAACCCCGACAAGGTAACAATGGCGCAAGACCTGGCATGGGGGGAAGGCAGAATCTACGTCCCGGACTCGCAACGCCAGGCGATCTTGCATAGGTCACACGACGCCAAGCAAGCGGGACACTTTGGGTTCCTCAAGACCCTACACCTAACACGGCGCCAATTCTGGTGGCCCGCGCTCAGGCGAGACGTAAAAACCTACGTGGCGTCCTGCCCAACGTGCGCTAGGGCCAAACGGGCACCAGGCAAACCCGCGGGGCTATTGCAACGGGTGGCGGAACCCTCCCGCCCATGGGAGGAAATCTCTATGGATTTTATAGTGGACCTCCCACCCAGCCAGAAGAAAACGGCCATTTGGGTGGTGAAGGACTACCTCTCAAAGCAGGCCCACTTCATCCCCTGCACGTCGGTCCCATCCGCACAACAGCTAGCCAAACTCTTCCTCATCCACGTGTACAGGCTACACGGATGTCCCGCACGTGTGGTGACCGACAGGGGCACACAGTTCACCTCTAAATTCTGGCGGGCCTTCCTGAAGCTGACGGGGACCCAACAGGCCCTATCTACGGCTTGGCATCCGCAAACGGACGGAGCCACAGAGGTTCTTAATGCCACCTTAGAACAATTCATACGATCATATACTAACTACCACCAAGACGACTGGGCGGAACTGCTCCCGTTCGCCGAAGTCGCATACAACAACGCCGTCCACACGAGCACGGGGAAAACTCCGTTCGAGGTAGTCTCGGGGCGTGACTTCGTCCCCATACCGGAGTTGCCTCGACCCCCGGAGCCCCAGGTGGACGCTGGCGAATGGGGACGGAAGATCGCGGAAGCATGGCCAGTAATCACGGCGGCGCTGCAGGACGCACAGGCAGCCTACAAAGAGCAGGCCGACAAACACCGGCGCCAACAACCAACGTTTCAACCGGGGGATATGGCCTACCTATCTACCAAGTTCCTAAAGTCAACCCAACCCTCGAAAAAACTGGGGCCTAAGTACATCGGCCCGTTCCGAGTCACGCAAAAAGTGAACCCGGTAGCAATACGCCTGGACCTGCCACACAACCTCCGGAGACTCCACCCGGTGTTCCACACCAGCCTCCTGAAACCGGCAACAACCTCCCGATGGCACCCAAGCACGCCGCAGCCCGCACCGGTGATGATCGACGGGCAACACCACTTCGAGATAAGGGACATTATCGACTCCCGCACGCAACGAGGAACTCTACACTACCTGGTCAGGTGGAAACACTTCCCCCACCCGGAATGGGTGGCGGCGCACAACGTTAACGCGCCCGACCTGACCAGAGCATTTCACCGGGCATACCCCGACAAACCGCAACCAAGGTCAGCAAGCCAAAAAACCGCCCCGCAGGCCCCCCCCCGCCTCCCGTGCCCCAAGGGAAAGGGCCCTCCCCAAGCCCGCGACTTGGGTGGACCTCCCCCCCCCGGGACTCACTCCCCCCGCCCTGGGGCCACGGGGTGGGGACAAACGGCCGCCGGCGCCCTCCCCCCGCCCCCCCCGGCCGCAAGGGAGTGGCAAGCAAAGCAACCCGGGGGCAACGCCCACGAGACACAACAAAGGCAACGCACTTTAAAAAAGGGAAATGAAGAACCCTACCTGGGGCTGAGACGCACCCGACCAGCCACGCCTCTCTCCGCACCGAACTGAGCCAAACAAACGGGGTGTGGCTGGAGCATGCGCACGCCAGGACAGGACCCGAGCATGCGCAAAAGGGACACTCCTTGGGAAGGCACGTGGTAGGGGGAAGAGCAAAGGGAGGGGCGACAACCGCTCCGGCGGGAACTTCAAAAAAAAAAAAAAAAAAAAAAAAAAAAAGTGGCGCTTTTGCAGCTCCATGGAAAAAACCCAGAAAACCGGGGGGGAGCACTATTCGGAAAGGGGGCAGTATGTCATGAGTGCCCTTGAGCTAAAGTCATCAGCGCAAGGGCACACATGACAAGGGCAAGGAGATAGGTGAAGGGGCGCAAGATAAGCAACCATTAACACCAACGACTAAACGGCCAACAAACAATAACTAAGCAGATCACGGAGCACACCCAAGCCATCAGCGCCAATACCACGGAGATCGCCCAGCGATAGCAATCAGCAGAGGAATGGAGGACCGGACGATGGGCGATCCCGGCACCCCTCACCCACCGGCAGGGCAACGTATTGGACAAAGGGGGGTGACGTGACCGCGAGTGAGGGGGCGCTGACCGGCGCGGGGTATTTGAACCCCGCACCGGCGCGCTCCTGCCACTCTCAGCTTTTTTCTTTCCAGCTGTACCGCACCTTGAATAAATCAGAGCCTGATCCACGAACCAGTGTCTGAGCGTTATTCATAGGCAGGCAGCGCATGACAGAACATGGTGTCAAAGCTCAGTTCTCCACTAATTTAGAAGCATTAAGTCATTTAGTGATGGATCCAAATTGGACTGTCAGATCTGTGAACAATTATGGCATATCAAAATTCTAAGCATACATAGACTTAGTAACTCTAGTTTCATGCAAATTGGAGGAATTTGTGGGTTATGATGCAAAACATACTTTTTGAAACAGCGATGGGGTGGGAAGAGAAGACACAAATATGGATGTTCAGATCAATTTTCTGGCATTCTTCACTACTTTTCAGGAAAAAAAGTCAAAAACAGCAAAAACAGCTTCTGAGCAAGTATTTCCTAGAGCCTTTTGTGATTTGAAACACCCTATTCTTTTGTAATTGTTATGGATACATTGCCTAATACTGAGATAGACTTTTTGTCTACAGTATCTAATCCAGAATTGATGGCTCTGTCTGGCATCAGCATTGTGGGATTTAAGGCAGACATTTTACCCTTCATTCCTCCTATTTTGTCTTGTCTTTTCTTTCTCTCTTTTTCAAAGTGGAAAACTTCAGAAATAGAACCTCCAATGCAAAATTCAGATAGCAAGCATCCAAAGGAACAAAGCTAAAACCAGGGCACAAATGCCAAGATGGAAAACAGAGGAACCCTGCAGTCTCCAAAAATACCAAATATATATATATATAAAACCAAGGAATATAAAACGGTCCAATGTAGATCAAAAGGATCTCATGATCATGGAATATTGGAGAAACAAAGGTGACAAATGAAAATGAAATGAGAAGAGTTTGAGTTTGCAGTCAAGGATCAAAAATATATAAATGCAAGACTATGCAAGCACCCAGGGTAAAATTATTAAAACTATTAAAACTAATGTGTGTGTGTGTGTGTATGTGTGATTCCAATATGGATTCTACAAGAAACGAAAAGAAAAATAACTGGGTTGCCCAGTTATTACCATACTATTGTTCTGGTATGTCTGTACTTTTAACCCAGGAAACCAGATTAAATATAGAAAAAGGGAAACTCAGCTTTAAGTGCTTCTAATGCTTGCTGAGTCTTTCTGACCTGCAACTCCAGGCATCAAGTTTCTTGGAGTGTACAGAAGAAAACTCTGTCACCAACTGAGTCGTCTTAAAATAGCTTAAACACACTTCCCTGTGTCTTTCAGTCTTCTAAAGGGCCTTTATATACTAAGGACACTGCTCTTCTTAATATTAAGCAGGTGGGACTTGAGGGCCTCTGTATTGACACTCCTAAGTCCATTAATGACCCCCAGTGACATTGCTTCAATTTATGCTTAGCAAAGAAAACGGGCTGCCTTATTCATCAGGGGCCAGGGACAATATTGCTTACATTAAACAGCTATATAAAAGGAACATTGCCCCCGACCTGCTGAGGCAAAATTGATAGCTCCAAACAATATTTCCAACTCTTGCACTACACAAGAAATAATATTATGAGAAGTCTGGGCTTCCTTCCAGCCAGAAAGGTGGAAAGATCCCGGTACTGATACAGGTAAGGCAAAGAGGTCTGCAATATTTCGTTAGGAACTGGATTGACCAAGAGAACAATTTGAGACTGCGTTTTGGACAAAGGAGCAATGTGTTTGTGTTGGCCCTAATCTATTCACAAATACTGGCACAAATCAAGTTGCATGTAGTTTAATTTGTCAGCAACTTGGGTCTCTTGGACCAACAATATATTAATAGATCATCCCTGGCCATTCACTAGTACCCCTGCCCTACCCACATTGATCAGGGCTTAGTCACAAATGGGTTCATATGCTTAGCAGGTTAAGTGGACTCAGCACTTACGACTTAGCCAACAGACTATGGTTAAAAACATACTTAGTGCAATGTGTGAATGCAATCTTTTTCATCTAAGACTGCAATCCTCTTCAAATGTCCCTGGGAGTAAACCCTGATGAACATAGGAGGGGCTTGCTTTGAGCAGATCTGCTTAGCGTTTTGCATAAAGCTGAAATCTTCAGATGATCTGATAATGACCATGCCTTTAACTGGCATGAGTTTTATTACTGCTTTTCTCCTGTCGATGGACATAATTCCAGTTTATTATGGTTTTCATTACCCTTACTTGAAGGAATACAATTGTCTAAACCAAAATAAAATTAGAGTTCTAGAGTTCTCACTAGAGGCACAAATGACCAGGCTCAAATTATCCTAATTTGGATGCATCATGTGAAGACCCAGCTCTCTGGAAAAGGCTTTAATGCTGGGAAAGGTGGAAGAAAAGAGAAGAGGACAACCAGCAGCAGGGTGGATGGACTCAGTTATAGTGGTGATGGGGCACCGTTGGAAGACCTGAAAGACCAGATCAGGGATAGATCACCATGGAAAAAATCTATCTATGAATCTATCTATGTGGTTGCTAGGAGTTGAAAATGACTTGATGGCACATAAATCAATCACATTTCATTGATAAATACCACTAATATCAATTGGATTGAATTTTTGAGATCTGTGAATATGGGGAGGCAGGGATTCATTCATTCTTTATTGTACCTGATAAATATTCTTCTTTTATTTCACCAACTCATATTAATGAAACTATGGTTACATTGAAATGAGAAATGTAGAACTTCTCATTTTATGATATAAAGCCCTAGTTATAAATATTTTAAGGGCAACTTTAAAGGGAGGAAAAATCATTATAAATTGGAACTTTATTTGCCAAGACATCTAAATCAGTCGATGTACTTTTTTATGACTAAGGGGAGAAAATAAATGGCAAAAAGCTCAGGTTTTCAACATCTTTATAGGCAGAGAAAATGACAACTTGTTTTCCATGAGATTTGTCCCAGATAGTTTTTCAAATGCTTGATGAAACCTGGAGCTCAAGGATGTTTGCAATTAGGCTCCTCTTTAAAGGATTTCTCGTTTTCTCTGTAGTAATAGTTTTATTATTTCATTGTATCCTGGCATTGCAACAATAAAAAATACCCTGCTTCCAATGGCACAGAAGCATTAAAACCATCATCGGTTATAAGATCTACTGTGGGAGAGATTCTTATATACTTGGACGTAACAACCAACATCTTGCAATTGACACTCCGTCTTCCCAAGGTTTTGTGAAAAGTCAATTTGACTCACTTCTTCATGAGCTAATATATTTGGAACAGGGGTGACCATGGGAGTGGAGTCAAAAAAGTCAAGTTGGCTGTCACAACTATGTAGTCAAAGACCTGCTCTTTTTTATGTGTGTCATAAATTGGAACTCTCCTTGTCTTGGAAATAGTCTTCACTACTTATCTTCTCAAATAGCATCTGGTAGCACATAGGTGTGACTATGTGTGTTTGTGTGTGTGTGCGTGTACTGCAATAATATTGCCAATGGACACTCCACGCTTCAACACTACTTTACATGTCTTTAGTGAATCCTTCAATCAGACAATCCTTTCTCATGGATGCTTTTTAATGCACACCTGCTGCAAATATGCAAGTGAAGAAGAAATGAAAGGCAATGATTTTAACAAATCAAAGAGATTTTCTTTAAAAAGCCATTTGGAATTTAGTGTGCGTGTGTGAGAGAGAGTGAATGCCACCTCGCCATCCTGGGGATGGCTGGTGGCATAGAGGTCTCCCTACCGAATGTAAATTTTCCCACTTGGATTTCATATTTCATGTTTATTTCATATTTCAGTATTGTGGATGTTGACTTTGTAATTTTATGTGTGGAGGTTTTTAAAGGATAATTTTATTTTAAACTGCCCAGAGTCCCCCCCTTTGGGGGGAGATGGGCGGTAATAGAAATTGGAATAATAAATAAATAAGTGAGTGAGCGAGCGAGTGAGTGAGTGAGTTGCTGGGTTCACACATCACACTAAGCCTTACTTTTGCTTACCAAATACACAACTGGATTGGTAAACCAGAGTTTGAGTAAGTCAAATTGTGATTGACATGGACAAACACTTACCATCTTGACTCGTCTCCAGGAGAAACCCTAGGCGTTTCCAAGGAGGCCGTTTTCCAAGGAGAATCTTGCCACCGCCTTGATCCCATCCATCCAGCCACCTTATCTCTTTTCTTTCCCTTCTCCTTCCCTCAACCTCATCAATCATATTTGTTTCTGCTATAACATGCTTCACCCAAATCAAACAAAATATACATTATGGCTGACTGCAGCGTGAGCATTTGCACGAACACAGGGTGGTTTGCAGGTTGGAAGAGTGGAGAGAGAGAGGGAGTTGGCCGAGGGCACGTTTAAGGGGCATGGCCTCTCTTTGGGATCCAGCTATTATCATGAACCTTCCACACCTTTCCCACCCATTAAAACTAAATACAGATCGCAGTGCCCTTGGAATGCCCTAGCTTTCGGACTGGAGGACGGGGAGCGACGCAAGCCAGCCACCAAAAGGAATACTTTTAGATGGGGGTGGACCATTTCGACTCACGCACTCAGCAGACACCACTTTTCCCACATTCATGAGATCACCGTACAGACCACAATTCTTTTTGCTAAGCGGCCATCTAAAAAGGGGAGGATGCCAAGCCTTTTTTCATGTCTGGCTCGGTTCTCCACCTTGCAGAAGAAAAGAGCACCATTTGGGGATTCTCCTCTCCTGCCTAAGGCATTAGCTAGGCCTGTTTGGGAGCAACTCCTGAGCATACAGTGCAATTTAAAGATATTGGCAGTCAGCTTTCAGTAATTCCCCGTTAGATTACTGTCTGCGGAAGAGTATATAACACAACCGTTACAAATGCTCAGAGCAAAATCTTCAATAACAATTCTGTGCTTATGATAACTTTCTCAATTTCCTGCCTCAACACCACCCCTCTCTCTCTTTGCTTCATTCTCAAGCAGCTTGTTTCTATATGGAACATCTGCCTTGGGAACGTCTGTCACAAAAAGTAATAAACACATCAATCCAAAAGAAAGAATATTGCGCAGTTTCTTCTCCCCCTTCCCTCCCCCCCCCTCAAACCACACGCAACTACTTAACCAATCAAATTGGCAGGTGGCCGTGTGACACTAAAGAGGTAAGAACTCAAAGGTGTGCTGGATGCGGAGAATGTCTAATGATTCTTGCACACCTGGTGCCATTTTGCACACCCAACTGCTGCTGCTTTCTTAATCAGTTAATTACCATTTCAAGTGTCAATTATGGATTTCAACCTTTGTTTGCAGGTATCCAGCTATGGGATTAATTTGAAAAGCTGCTATCTGGCCAATATTTTGACAGCTATTCCTTTGATTTCTCTGAGAGGTACAGGAAAGGAAAAAGGAATCATCTTAAGGAGGTGGAGAAATAAAATGCAAACAACACATCTTCAAGTAAATATAAAGGAAAAAAGCAATACGTAATGCCTTATACCTTATTATACCACATCAAAGTAACTATAATTATCACTGCTCTAATTTTATTTACCCCCACCCCAAGCCACACCTTTGCAAGTGTGTAGTGATGACATCTGAAAGAAACAAAACAAATTGGCAATTTGCATTTAGCTTAATGTAAATACCTACAGGTTGTGTGACTCCAGCATAGATGGAACATCATTTTCCCACCCTGCTTATAAATCTGAGATGACAATTTCCTTTCTCAGATGGGTAAAATCTGACACTTTAAAAAAAGAACAAAACTTGTTCCATCAACTTCATTAAAACAAAAAAGGAAAACAGCTTGATGGGCTTCATAAAAGACCTGTGAAACTCAAAAGCAATACTAGGATTGCTAGGATCTTTCTCAATTTTTAGATCTATCTCTTGGTTGATCCCCATCCCCCCCCCCCCGCTAGTTGCTACAATCACAGGAAGCTTCTCAGTCCACAGATCTTCCTTCATCATTTATTTATTTAGTTTTTATTTATTTATCATATTTTTATCACCGCTCATCTCCCTCATACAGGGGACTCTAGGCAGTCAGGGTTAGGGTTTTTTATTTCCTGGATAAATAAAACTGAAGGTGGCCAGGGAACGGGCTGTTCTGCGTGGCAACATTGAAGTACAGTTACCAGTGTGGGAACTGGCTTAAAAAGTGCCAACTGCATTCCCAACCATTATTCTGCCCTGGAAATACAGCAGGGCCTTGAGAGTCAGGATGGGGAACTCCCTCCCTTTGGTTCCAATTACTGGCAGCAGAAGACCTGCTTGTTGAGGTGGACTTGGACAAATGTGGGTGTGTAGCTGGGGTGGATGTTTTAGTCACCTTTCAAGTTCCCAAGTGACTGTTTTCAGTGCAGAGATGTTGTGACCTGTCATGTGGGCTATTTCTGGGCCCAGGTTTAGCAGTCTTCTAAAAACCAAGTGGCTGGAAGAACGGTAAAGCGATGTATCCATCTACCAGTCTTTTGTAAGACTGCTAACCCTCTGTCCAGCTGACAAGTTGATGGGATGGAAGAGGTCATGGACTGAAACTTCTGAAGTGTCCTTCAGTCTACTGACCAATGTATTTTTGGACAGAGATTTACCACTCTTCCAGAACACTGGTAGATGTTCCATGGCTCTTCCAGTCACTTGAGCTTAGGCTGACCATATTTCCTTGAGACAAAAACAGGACATTGGGATGGCAAAATGGGGCAGGGCTGGGCCTTGGGCTGGATGGGCAGGCAGGAACTTCTCCAGTTTTCTCGGGCTGGGAATCTTCAGATTCCTTCATTTGCGAGAGGTGAGGCTGGGCAGGAGAGCCTAGTGAACGGTTGTCCCCAACAAGCCATTCCTCCTCTGGCCATGCTTTTACGTTCTTTTCTTCCCATCATTTCAAGGCAGGAGCCAATCCACTGGCCCTTTGATCACTGCCTATCAGCTGATCCTGTTTTTTTCTTTTTTAGGTTTCCTGCCAGGTTGAATTCTGTGGCTTTTTTCCCGCCATTTCTGCTGAGCTCCCCCTCCTTCCACTCAAAGTCAGTCTGCATTCTGACAGCTTCGCGGGAACTTTAGTTTTTTAAGAAAACAGGACAAAATGGACATTTGTTAAAATGACGGGATGGTCTGGAAATGTTAAAAAAAGGGGACTGTCCCCTTCAAAACTGGATGTATGGTCAGCCTACTTGAGCTAGAAGAAGAAACTGGCAGAACTCTTGTCAATTTCACCTCCCCTCCCAAATACAGTATCCCAAATTGCAAGGGATGGCCTAGAGGTATTCCATGGAGTACCCAAAATGGTAATAAAGTAGACAAAATAGCACTGCCTGTCTGGCATTTACACGGGATATTCTTCTGTAAGACAACAAGCAGGGACAAGCAAACTGATCCATGCAGGAGCAGGCTTACTGGCGTTCCGAAACTCCATTATTTTCAGATGTATACAAGTCCACCTAAGGTCTGAGACCTGCCTGACATAGTGAAGCACAGGCTGGCTTAACATGGGAAGGTTCCTTCTGAAGGGGCCAGATTTAACTGACATAAGTCTACTAGATGGGGTGGAGATTGGACAAATAATTAGTCTGTATGCTAAATATTAGATTTAGTTATCTGATGTAGTTAGCAGATCCCCAGTCAGTAGATTCCCCTCTGAAATGATTTCTGAAATGAAATGTGACAGTTGCACACTGAAGTATCAGCTGAAATTTGCCAACAGACTGAATTGGGTGGATTATCTAGTTTCCATAGCAAAGCCTTCAACATTACAAACATCCAAAATAAAATTTAAAAAGCAGTGTTGTAGCAAGAATGACCCACGGACAATCAAGATGGAGTTCAGAACCTTGGTTTTTATCCCCCTTCATTTTTTAATGCTCCAAACCACGCCACTTTTCCAGAGCATGCATGGCAGTTAAGGAGTGTGAGCTACCACACCAGCTTCAACAACAATAGCCCGAAGGCATTTTCAGCTCTGCAACTAACCTTCCAATTGGAGCTGAGATGACTACAATCCAGAGATGAATGAAAAATAAATAAAGTGCCAATTTCACCTGCAGCTGTTTCCTATATTGCAAAGATTCCATTCCTGCTTGAATTGGATTCTGTCATGAAACATTAATTGAGTGAGACAACTAAATATTAATAGAAGAGTAGAAACAACAACCAAAAAAAAAAAAAGGAAAAGAGGAGAGTTTTTCCTTGATTTGGGAACAGCACACGAAAGGTTTTACACTGAGGGTATCTGCAAGGGGGTCGAAAAAGGCAAGATGGCAGTTGTGCCCCATGTTCAAAGCTCCACCCCTTTTTCTGGGCATCACAGAGTCTTCTTGTCTCTGAGTCTCAGGTTACAGTTTTGAATCCAATCTTGCTCTTCAAATCTTGAATTTGAATCAAATTTATTTTATCCGTTCATTCTTATGGAATCCGATACTGGCTAAAGCTTTGGTTGGGTAGCACTTTGTTTTGGGCGGGATCAGTGAGCTCAGCCATATCGAGTCATTGGATAATTAGATCTTTCCTTTTCCCCAAGGTTTTTGGAAGGGGCAGAGGGTATCCTATAGATTTCTTTTGTATTCTTCCTCTAATACTGCCATGCATGCTTTTTGAAGGTTTACAACACACCTTCACAAAACACTACCACAAAAGGTAGGAGATTGTGCCATTAATTTTCAACAGTCATGGTACAGGGGACCCTTGGGGACCTTAGGGCCACAGATTTCCTATCTACTGATCTTCTGCATTTGGCCATAGCTTTCCAGGGTTTCAGACTGAGTATCCTTCTTAGCTCAAAGCAAACCAAGGACTGAGTGCAGAACAGCTACTCTACCACTAAGCTAAAGTTTTGATATGGTCAATTGACTAATCAATAAAGTCATTCATTCATTCATTCATTCATTCATTCATTCACTAAGCTAGAGCACTTCTCCTCAACTGTTCAGCATCGGTGGGCTAATGGCGAAAGAAAAGAATCGTCTTTGATGTCCACAAAAGCAGGCCCTCTCACACAGGTGCCATGTTCTACAATCCTGCTCTATCTTGTCATTCTGCACAGTTCCCGGAACAAATTGCCTGTCATATTTGAAGATAAAACCTGACACTGGAGAAACTGACAAGTCATCCTCAGCCCTGACATACAACACGGAAACCTGAATTTTACTCAACTTGGTCTGGATGGATTTGTCTTCAGAGATTCATTGGGGGAAGGGGGTGTGGAGGGATTTCAAAACACTGTTATTGTGTGTCTGCCTTTATTAAAAATATATCTTTAAAGAGGACGCTTGGCCTTCCTTATTGAATTCTCCATCAAAATACTTTTTTTTTTTTGCATAGGATGTTGCAGGTCTCTATAAAAAGAGAGAAGAGCTTGAGTAAAGAAAAACATCAAAACAGACCAGGGGAATATATATTTTCATTACTCTTTAATAGAGAAATGTATGTTCTTTTATAGGCCTTTAAAAAAAAAGCCCCCAAGGTATCCCTAGAAATGTGTGCTATAAATAAGTACTAAATAGTAATTTTATCTATCATGACTTTCCAGTGGTTTGGCTCAAGAAGCTAATAGATTCTTCCCTGGAAATTACCATAAAGATTCTACCTTTGATAAATAGATGGAGTTACATATTTTTGTAGTGATCCTTCTAATTACCAGGGAGAATAGCTGGGAATGGCTAACAGTGATATTTAGCTGTTCCACGTGATTGGCAAGTTAGATCTGTCTGATGGTCTGTGTGATGACTAAGTCTTAAATGAAGCTTTTGATGTCTCGATTTTTTTGTTTAAATCTGTACTTGATCTACCAGCTGTTTTGAACTCATACTTGCTCTTTAGATAAAAGAGGTTAGGCGGGGGGGGGGTTGTTTTTATGTAAATCTGAACACTAAAGATGTATGCAAACAGGGCCTCTGGTGGTGTAATGGTATGTGGGACTGACCTTGGGAGACAGGAGGGAGAGCTGCAGATGGGGCAGTGGCGTGTAAATGCTATCTCAGCCCACAGAAGGAGAGAGGACGTGGGAAGTGTTTCAGAAGGGATCCTCCCTAGTTTTCTGAAGACTAAAAGGAGACGAGGGGAGAAATACTTTCAGACTTGCAAGACTGATGTTAGCCCTTCGAGGTAGTCCAGACAAGAAGCACAATTATGAGTATAACTCTATTATAAGGTTATATACATACATGAGGCAGTTTGGTGTAGTGGTTAAGGCTCCAGGCTAGACACCAGGAGGCCAGGAATTCTAGTCCCACCTGAGGCACAAAGCCAGCTGGGGGACCTTGGGCCAGTCCCTCTCTCTCAGCCCCAGGGAGGAGGCAATGGCAAACCATTTCTGAAAAACCTTGCTAAGGAAACTGCAGGGACTTGTCCAGAGTCTGAGAATCGGATACGATTGAATGGATAAAAAAAAACATACTTACATACATACATACATACATTACATTACATACTTACATAATTCATTAACATTGCAAGACTGAAAGTAGTCTCAACTGTCAGGAGCAGAGCAGATTAAGGAATGTAGAATAAAGTTATAGCCTGTGTTGTTAGAAAAACATGGTGACAGCTTGTCCAAGAGATGGGACTATTTCCTTTTTATAGAACATCCTAGTATTTTATAGGATATTACAGCTGGAAGGCGTCACTTAGGTCCTTGCATCCAATTCCTTGTTCATTGCAGGAAATAAAATTCAAATGCCCTTGACAGACAGCTGTCTGGCTTCAGCTCAAACACATCCAGTGAAGGTGAGTACTCCTTTATAGCAAAGACAGTTTTCATAGCCCATTTTTTAACAAGAGTCCACAGATCTAACTCAGTTTGCATTGCTGGCAAGGTAAAGGGAATACAACCTTAGCAAGTGTTGGTATCTCCTGGTTCTGAACCTTCCTAGTCTGATGCCCTTCAGATATGTTGAGACTGCAACTTTCAAAGGTTTTGACTCAGCACAGGATGTGATAGGCCCAATTCTACCTGAGGGATTTAGGCTGTCTGGTCTCAAAAAAGAGCTGAAAAACATCGCCTCACCCTCTAGGGGCCATAGATGTGAAGAAATCTCTCTTATGGTGCTCCTGGGCTCCCTGTATTTCTTTGACCAGGCCTGGATGATGTTGTACAGGCTAAAATCCCTCCTGATATCCCTCACTCATCAGTACATGAATCTGTTTGGCATCTTTTTTCAGAAGCGTGATTGAATAAGCCCCATCTATCCACCCTGATCCTTTCCCCACCCTACAGATGTGACCTGATATGCCAACTTCAGAGACAATTGATGAGTTTTGACCCGCTTCCTTGGAAAAGGTCAGGGCTGAGCCTGTGTCTTGCGGAATGTGGCTCTTACCTCCGTGAATCATCCTAACTAAACGCCGTAATTATCATTCCCCTGAGCAGCATCAAATGTTATTTAACAGCCAGTCCCTCTCATTGTGGCATGTCTTTCAAAAGTCTGGGCACTCAAGGGACCAGCAATCTATTACAAAAAGAGTCACTCTGACCCCATTAGCCAGAGTGGCAGAAGAAACTTTGAACTAGAGACATGGCGGCATCAAAGGATTTACGGGAGCTCCACGTTAGCTCTGGACAGGCTAAGGAAGGAAAGAGATCCCATTACTGAATAGGGAGCCAATTCTGAGTCTTTGGCATGCTTCATAAATCACCCCCAGGGATGCTCTAAGTCCCCAGCATGGCACTTAGGCACACAAGTGTGCTCACAGGCACCCCTTTAGCACCTGACACCACCCTGCCCTCAGCCCTATTATCCTTTCTACACTTTGCAACGTTTCTTTCAATAGTAAATGACGCCAAACTCTTGTCTATTTAAGCTGGCATGTGCAAAAACATGCACCAGCCTCCACAAGCCTCTTGATTTCCAAGAACATGCTTGCTTTCCACAGGCATTTTCAGAAATCTTAAACCATGGTGTTTGCTGCAGCCCACTACTTGGTGTATAAATCTGACCCCTGACACCCACCCACGCCCAGAAAAGAGGCAAAAAATAAGCTGGACCATCTTCAGGGGGACTGAGAGGGGGTGGTTGGGGGCAACTGCACCAGTCTGCCTTCTAGCAAATAGATGGTTGGTGACTGGCCATGCCAGCATGGAAGCCATTTCAGGAATGGGCAAGCCACTCATAGCAGCCCTATGGACACCCACAGCTGTTTGGTATGGAGTAACCAACAGCGTGATTGACCCATGCAGTGTGATTCCAGTTGTAGTAAAGTGTGGCCAACATTTTCCCCTGTTCCTCTGAAGCACAGAAGAGCTACCTGTACCCCTCCAGGATCTGCTTAGCTAAAACTCCCAGCATCAGTTGTCAGTGCCCATAACTAGGTGAAGCTGGAACAGAAGTCCCACAGTATCTAGAGCAGTGTTTCTCTACCGTGGCAACTTTAAGATGTATGGACTTTGACTCCCAGAGTTTCCCAGCCAGCAATGAGCCAGTTGAAGTCCACACATCTTAAAGTTGCCATGGTTGAGAAACGCTGCTCTAGACAGCCACTGCTCCTCCACGCTCACTGTTCAGCAAACCTTGCCCATGAACGTATTTGGGATAGGGGGAAGCCAAGGAGGTTAATAATTCAGCAGTTAAGCATTAATAATATAGCATTTGATTTGCCCCCATTGGTGTTTCTCTTTGATTTTGCATTCTTTCCTGGAGAGACACTCTGCTAGAATAGTTAGCCATTTCTGTTTGTTGAGAATTTATGTAGCAGTGGGGAAACTCTTTAAAGTAAGGTCAAAACACCACCAATTCCAAGGGTTTACATTATTCTTTTAAAAAAAAAAGAGCCATAAGCAAATGACGACAACCTTGCCTTACCTCGATGAAATGAAACCAGGTAAGGCTGGATGTTTTCTGAGCAATCGCTTTACCAAGTGGCCCTAAAGCAATAAAAAAAGGGAAACAAAAACAGTGTGGTGTACATGTCAGTTTGGAGTTCAAAAACTCCTTAGCAGCTTCCTAGGAGCCCAAAGGCCCAGAAAATAAGATGCATGGAAGGGCTTCAAGCATCATAACCAGAGATTCACTCCTTTCTATTTGATGCCATGACAATTTACTGGATGTCTTATCACCCAAACCAATGCGTGGGAAGACAGGGAGGCTGAACCAATGACAATAGAAAGTCCTTTGCCCACTCCCCTTGGTCACATTGCTGCTAAGGGAAATCCCAGAAACATTAATACCACCATGCTAATCCTGTTCTTGTCAGTATTTTTTTAAGCCTTTGTGTTTTAAGTAATATTATCAGATGATATACTGTACATCTTTAAAAATTAAAAACAATTAAGTGAATGAGTGACGTACAACACATTAATGAAGGAGAGAGCTGGAAGAATACTAAGTCCAAATTCAAAAATAACCCTTTCATAATGCTTAGAGGGATTATTTCCAACCTTCCTGCCGAGTTTTGTAGTTAAGAAACCTATTGTCTGATTATACTTTTCCTTCACCCTCTCCTTTCCTTTTCCTTTTGTGCTATGTCTTTTCATCGTTAAACTATTGGTCAAGGAACGGTTTTCTCGCTCTTCTTTGTCAACTACCCTGGAAAACATTTTGACAAAGAACAGCATCAAAAGCTTCAAAGAAGTAAACTGATGCAAATGTTGTGTTGGTTTTCAGACTGGAATTGTGAACTGAATGCATCTTCTAAGCACTTACAGATGCAAACAAATGGTTTGCTGCCAAACGGGAACACTAAATCAAAGCCACTTTTTTTACACCACCAAGAAGGGATCGTGGGTTGAGCCAGCTTTCTGAACAGAGATATGAATCGTAAATATAAGGAAACACTTGACACATTCCCCCCAAAAGCAAAATGAGAGACTTTCCCCGCAAACTTAAAGCATGTCTTTTACTCTCCTATCTTCAGCCCAGTGAGAGGATTTCATTTCTGCCAACAATTACTTTCTGCTAATGCAAAATCAACTTTCAGTCCAATTTGGGGATTGTTAGATGGGGGGAAGCGACCTTTTGCCTTGAACCTTGACATCTGTTTGGGTTCTATGTTTAATCAAGAGCTTTTTGTAAAACTGATGGATATTGTCGAAAGGCAAGTGCAGACAGGCAAACAGATCTGTATCTTCAGTAATCCATTTAGCTTGACACACACGTGCAACGGGACCAATTTCACTGCAGTTTGTCCAGCAATGATGAAAAATAAAGGCAGGCAAAGTCCAGAAACAGGATGTTGCGAAATGTACCCATTGCAATTGAGTCAAATGACTGGACAGAAGTAGTCCTTCTCTGCCTGACCCTGGTCCTCCTTATGGAGGATTCGGACTTAATTGGGAGAGACATATAGCGTACAATGCAAGGCTTTGGTGGAGCCCAAACTGCTTAATATCTGTGCTTTGTTGTGTGTTGTTGCATCCCACATTTGTGAGCTACAAACTCCTGTTGGTGGTTGCTCAGTGGAGAGAGAACAGCCACAGGAACAAATTCTCCTAGCTGCCTATTCCCAGTGAAGATCATAATCAGATGTGACCGGTATCGCTGGGCCAAAATATAATCTCACTTATCTCAGAAGGTGACTTCATCTGACCTTGGAAGCTGAATGAGGTTGGGCTGGTTAGTATGTGCGTGTAATACCACCAGGGGATTCTCAGGGCTGTAGATTAGATTGGGAGTTGAAATGCTTCCTGAAAACAGGCTATGGAAAACCACATATCCAATATTGTTGCCAGGGAAACTTCATGACCATGTCCCCAAAGTTCTTCAAAGTTCTCACTGTGTACAGTTTACTGTCTCTGCTCCATCCTTAGGTTCAAAATGTACCTGGCAACAGAGGGTGATCAACTGACTCTCCTTTGCAAAATCTTCTTCCAAAAAAGAATTCGTTGACTGTTAAGGTGCTACAGGACTTTGCATTTTTAAAAAGAAATATATGGTCATGCAAATCCTATTGAACAGAAGCTGGCGAGCAATCCAGAAAACCTTTTACACTCGCCAGCTCTTGAGTTCCAGATGGCCATGAAAATAAGCACTACTTTCATTCAAAGAGCCATGATGCAATGTTGTTGGAGGCTTTGTAAGTCATAGCTTCCAACACTTAAATGAAAGAGAATTAGTCATATATTAACAGTAAAACAAATGCAGTCCTCTTTAGAGTTCACATTGCCCACTCCATACCTCTCAATCCGCAATGTTTCGCTGAAAGACAATTGCCTTGTCAGAGCAGGGAACAGTGGCATTCCTTTTCCACCCTCTGCCTGATGGGCTTTATCTTGAGTTGTTTAAAGTTAAAGACCACTTACCAGCTGTGATAAAAATGCAGGACTCACTGGCACTATTTCTGGGGAAACGGTGACAAAAGATTACATGCATGAGTGAGTGCAGTGGAGATTCCAGATTCCAATCAGGAGCAAGAAAACCACTTGGTTTTGTTTAGAAAACTGTTTGTCTCTAAACAAAAGTAAGCCACGCATATATGGGTGAAAGAATGCAGGCCTGTACTTTTCTCTTGCTCTCTGACTTGCAGACACAAGAATTTATCCCTTCTGTTTGACCTTGTCATTTCTCAGGGATTTGGAGATGGAAAACAAAACAGTACTAGTAAAATATTAATCATTATGGCTGGAAGCTGTTTTGTGGCCTAATTCACATATCAAACAATTCATATATCATACAAACCTAATTTACTCACCGTGTTCCAAGACAACTCCCCCAAAGGATGATGGATGATGGAAGATACCTAAATAAGAAGTATATAGCCACATAGGAGTGACGGTATAGCTACATAGGAATGAGGACTCAGCAACATAGGAGTGAGGGCTTGGTCAACTCTCATAGGTTAATACAGGCAGCAGGGATGTCTTCTTCAAAATGGTGTACATCACTGGATGGTCAAAGCCCTACCCCTTGTCAATGTGCGTTAAAAAGGGAAGGGCTTTGATCCCCTGGTCGCACTCTTGGCTTTGGTGTTAATGATCGCCTTGAGGCCTACAGGTGCTAACCAGTTGCATACCAAGTTAAATTTCATTACTCCTATAGGAAATATAGCATTATATAGCAGCACATTTACTGAGTGCTTCCCAAATGACTGGAACCATTACATCAGCTTATTTTGGAATTTTTATTTCTTATTAAAAACACACAAAAACACAGCAATATTATATTGGCCCCTTAAAGAAGGGATCCAACACCCTCTCCCCCGCCCAAAATGATGATGATGATGATGATGATGATGATATTTGTATCAGTAATCAAGGACAGTGAAAGCAAACAAAAAGTTGGCACTCCATGCGCATCTTGCAGGTCCCCAAATGCACCCATTTTTATTTTTATTTCTATGCACTTTATTTCTCTCTCCTATGCACTCAAAATGTTTCCCTACATAAAACAAACTGGATACTTCACATCTTTATCTTGTAAAGCTCAGAACAATCCTTTAAGGTAGGACAATGATATTTTCCAGATTCATGGGGCAAGTGGACGGTGTTTCTTTGTTATGCAACAGAAGACCAAAAAAAAAGCCATTAAAACAGTCTGCAGTTGGCCCTTGATTTCTCATTACCCATCTGAAATGTTCCCTGGTATGGATATTGCCTGAGTTTTTGTCTCCAAAACAGATCTCGGATAATCTTCTTTTCATAATCCTACTCCAGTAATGTCCTTTGATTAATTTCTTAATTGATCGTGCTACTGAACATCACTAAGTCTGGCTTCTTCATTTTCTTTGCACTTCTTTGGTGTTTCTTAGCAATAAAACTCTTGCCCGTTTCTGACCAAACTTCTAATCTTCCAGAATAGACTGTAGTTCAAATATTATATCATCAAGGTTGAAGGGTAATGGCATACTGGGATCATCGTCCTGCCAGTAAGGGTGGCATTTGGGTTTCTCATCCTTGGGTAAGTTTTTTGAAAGTGGTGAATGGCACCTAAAATCAAAAAGATTGGAAATGAGTTACTGGAAGCAGTTCAAAATCCAACTTTTTAGGATGCAACTTTTGGGGGACTCACAGTAAATGCATTGAACAAATTGGTGCTATGCAGTAATTTTATTTTGCAATTATTATTATTATTATTATTATTTTGCAGGGGAACACATTCAGTTTGATGGAAAAGATATCACTTGCGCTTCTTTTTCCTTCCCCAAAGAGGAGTAATGAATAGTTATGGGCAGATGCAGAGTTCTTAGATAGGAGGAACTCAAAGTATAAAGTCAATATTCAATTTTCAATGTCCAATTGTCCTTCCAGTGGTTTGGAATTTTACCTGCTTGCCTCTCAATTTAAATCTTAAGAGAAGACTTCAGAAGGAAAGGTCCATGTTTTCTTTTTTTTCATATCAGAAAATGTGACCATCCTGGAAGACTACAAGTGCTAGAGACATGGAAGGGGAGGGGGACATTCTTTGTGATCTCAAAACATCAGCATTTTGAAAGCACTCTGAGGCTTTTTGCAAGAGAAATTTTTCAAAAAATGGAAAGAGATTTCAGAAGTGTATCGGAAAACAAGAACAGACAACATGTTCTTGGATCCAGATGTAATCATGCTTAGACCCACTTAAATCAATTAGACCGGAAAGACCAACTTAGATCTCATTGATGTCAAAGGATATATTTTATTGTCTGATTAATATAAAAGCTGTTTCCTTCTTCTGATGCAAGCTTCCACTTTCTGAGAGAAGGACATTCACAAAGAAAATTCAATCCACCAGCATTTTGATGGCAAATTATTTTTTCATTATCTCAAATCTTATCTGGAGTAGGTGCTTCATGCCATTGTTCATAGTTTTTGCAATATTACTAGATTATTGAGGGAGATTAAACCTAATTTATTGAGCTACGGTCACAGGGTAGATTAAATAATATTGCAGTATGTGGTTTGTAAATCTGAGAGATTTACAGGTCTATCAGCTTTGGCAAAAGGAACAAGAAGTGGGGGACTGGCCGGATGCAGATGAAGGTTAATAACAATTTCTGCTGATGAATAGATGGGCAAAACTTCAACAAAATTAAATTAAGAGGTTAGCGTTTGCTATGTCCCCAGAGAAACCCTTTGAATTACACTGTTGCTTATTAAATGGGATCTTCATCAATAGGACTGGAGCTTAATTATAATAAGCAACTAAATCTGCAGTCCTGTGTGGGAAGATTTTATGAGTAGTAAACTGACACATCTCATAAGATTATGTTGTAATAAAGGCTGCCATTTAGTTCTCCTGCACAAGGAAATTTGTAGCAATTTAGTGTCTTCCATTTTAGTTTTGTATCTCTGTGTGTTTTAATTTGCCAACAGCTGGCTAATTATCTAATGCTTTTAAAAGTGCATGAAGTTGAAGACAGTTTTCATTATTGTAATAGGAGAGGAAGAGGAGATGTTCAAAAGACAATGGAATACCTTAGAAACACACTTTTTCTAAATAGCTTGTTTGTGGTTTTAAAGGGGAAAAATGATTATTCTAAAGTTTAATATAGGATGAGTTATTAGTGTGGATTAAAAAGATAAAAAGATAGTTAAGCACCCCTTTGTAAAGCTCGGTTATTGGGACACGGAAGTAAATAATTTTAACCTAGACACAGTAATGGGCATAATTTACAGCCTCTTTCTGCAATCCAGCCCTGTCCAGTTTTATTTATTTGCGACCAGAATAAAGATTTGATTTGATATGCTACTTTCCATTAGAAATACAAGTTCTGGATTACAACTTCCATCAGCTTCAACTGGCACAAGAGTCAGGCAGGCTGAGATTGATATCAGAGGTAGTCTGATGTACCTGGAGTGGGGGGGAAGGCCATCTTACATGCAATCAACATTCCACAGTTGGGGTAAATCTAGTTAAGATCAAGGGAACTTGTGCAGATATTTGAGAATACAAACCTGACCCAAGGGTAAGGGAGTTTCTGGCAACTTTCTTTTGAAAGGTTGCCAAACAAACATGTCTTAATCTGTACATTTGTCTAACTGATGTGCATATGACACTGTGGGAGATCCCGGGGTCCTACCATTCCCCAGAGCAGAAATGCCATTTCTGTCAATAATCAACTGCATCTAGCACTAAAGACCCACCAAGGGTTCCTCTCCAACTCTTGGCATCCCTTATCATTGGCCATATTGTTTGGGGTTCCTCAGAGTAGGGATCCAGTAACATCTGAAGGGACACTCACATACTGGAATGTTTCAGTACATCCCTTCTATATCATTACTCCCTATCTGCATACTCTATGTGTTTAAGTTGCTACTAGCAACAGCAATGTCTAAATTGGTACCCTTGTCCCTCCCTCTAATTAAGACATGCAGTTAAGTTGGTTACGGCATTTTGTACATTTCACAGCTATAGACACTTGATTGCCCCTCCCCTCTGGTGTTATTTCAAGAATATTTAAAACTACCGCATCTTAACAGTACAGTAGAACACAATCCAAAGGAGTGGAAGTTACTGCAGTATTCATTAACTATTCAGCTTCAGCTCAACAGGACAACCTCTACCAAAGGCTATTGGAGGGAAAACGACTGTGCCAAAGCTAACGTAAGTAGAATGCCACATCTTCATTTGCAGCAGAGGAGATCAGGGACTGGCCCCAACAATTAACCGATTAATGCTTTCAACACCACTCAAATAATTAATGGACACAATCCTTTGCAATCAAGGGCCATTTTGACCCTTGAGAAAAGGATGAAACAAAACCTATCCAAAAGGGGTCATCTTTCTCCTGGGAATTATTGATGGCAGTGGAATACTCAGGAGACAATATATGTCAACTTTACACCCATGTTGGTAGGCCGTTAATTGCAGCTCTACCTTCCTGTGCACATAATCCATCGTACATTACAGCACAAGGACAGTATTAAAACATCACATTCCTATATATCTTCTCTGTCCCACATCCGGCCGTGATAATAGCATCTGTTAACATGCACTAAGCACCATAAAGTAGCACATCACTTCATAAATAATAAGATTAACCGACCTCAGGCCCTGAGAAAAGAGTAATGTGTTCAATGTTCTCATTATTTATTTAAAATACAAATGAAAGGAACACAGGCTCCCTTTTAAACAGTTTTTGGGAGAATCCTCTTAGCATAAATATTAAATTGTTGCTTGGATAAAACTGTGCCATGTTGACAAAGTGAGGATTTGTCGTGTGCAAGGACCTCAAGGTAAACTCTTGATGCTAAACAAATAGAGTTTAGCATCAGGTTTCCTGGTGCTGAACTCTGTGATAACCTTGGTTTGGAAACTTCCCCTATCTCCCCAGCTTAATAAAATAAAGTATATTATTAATATGCAGAGAAGGCAATAAAAGGTTGAAGCTAACTGCAAACTCTAACAAGATGCTTAATTCAGTTTTTTTCTTAGTTGCGTGTCTCTCTGTTGCTCCCCATTTCCTCCTCCCGTTTGATACTCTAGATCAGCCTTTCTCAACCTTTTGACCCTGAAGGAACCCTTGAAATATTTTCCAGGCCTCGGGGAACCCCTGCACATTCAGGCTCAAAGATAGACCAGAAGTTAGAAAATTATATTCGTTTCATGTGTAGGCCTTTAGATATGCATTAACAGTGTTCTTAAACTGAAAATAAAGAACAAAACTTACCTCTCTAATGTGAAGTTTCCTGAATTTGAAATAATTTTTTTAATAAATCATGATCTCCCAGGGAACCCCTAAGGACCTCTTGCAGAACCCTAGGGTGCCACGGAACCCTGGTCGAGAAACCCTGATCTAGATGGAGCATTTCAGTGAAAAGGATTTCTAAATACATTAGCATATTTTGGCAATCTCGAACCTTGAGTTCTTCAGCCACCAGAGGTTTAGTGAATGTTAATGAGAACAAGGGCTTTTCAATGATGGCCCCATGGTGTGGGTTGAAATTCACCTAAACTCAAAAGGCATGGTTGTTTAGAAAGACCGTTAGCTGAAAAACTTCTTATTGACTATGTTAAGGCTGTTTTTTTTCTGTCAGCTCTGTTGTTTTGGCTGCAAAAGTATTGTTTCATGAATAATAATAGTCCTATAATTATTACAGGTAAGTATTTTCTGGCTAAGTTTGTGGAACCTAAGGGTAAAAGGCTATCAGTCTGAAAAAAGCTAACAGATCTCTGTGATAAACTCACCAGTTTATCTTAAAGCTCTGTACTATAGTTTTATCTCCTCATCTGCAAATTATTGATAAAAATAACATTACTGATACAAATAATACAGACTGGTGGGTCACCATGGTAAGTTGTTTAGGGCGTTGACCTTAAGTTTTAAAAATATAAACACCAGTCATTGGAAAAGCCAGTACAAAGATCTAAGTACAGAAGATTCGTCCAATCTAACTTGCTACTTCTCCCACTGACCAGCCAGAAATCCCCAGAATCCTGTAAACATAATAGGGCATCAACATGACCTTGCGTCTTGTTATCTAAGAGCAACTGGCATTCAATATAACAAAAGTACACAATTTTTTCCAAGCCAAAAGCTGCCTTGATTATCAGTATAATTTGGAGTTCCAGTATCTGAACTCCAAAAAGGAAAGAGGATTCAAAATATAATTGGCAGGACCAAGACAAAACTAGATTATACTAGACAACCCTGTGACCCATTGGGTCATCCTTTAAGAGAAAGATAGTGCAGTCTGATGTGACCAGAATGAACATTAAATTTTAGGCTGACCATATTTTTTTTACCCCAATGCTGGTCGGTCCCGTGAGCATCTAAGAAGAGTATATATCATAAATAGAAAAATAATTAGTGGCAACCAAACTTCAATAATAAGTCAATATTTCTTTATCTAAACAGATAAAAAAATGCCCATGGTTGGACAAAAAGTCAGTGGGAGCTGGAGCGACTTCCGACTTCCTGCCGGCTTCCCCATTGAGTTCACTTGTGGGAAGCTGGCAGGGAGCGTCAGAAACCATGATCAGGTGACCATGGGGATGCTGCAACGGCCACAACTTTGTGAATAAAACTGGCCTGAACATCGTGGAAATTTCAATTCCACAGGAGTAGTGGGTCCCGGATTTTTTATGCATTCGTTAAGTTAGCGGATTTTAGGTACCTTGATTCAAAAACTTGTTGCAGAATAATGCACCGTTTGGGCTAACTTGAGGGTGCAAACAGACAAACAGAAACACAATGAGAGTTTTAGTGGTCTACAGATTTCAAGTGCAGGTTCAAGAAAAATTAAATTAAATGAGTTAGATTTCCACCCACAATTCCCCCCCCTCCCCAATAATAATTTCCTCTCTTGTGGCATTAAACGTTACCATTGCAGTTTTTGGAAGGACTCCAGGAGTTCCATCAAAAGTTTTTCATGCAAGTTCTGCTCTTTCATTATACAGCCATGGTAACTAATAGCCAATAACAGATCTATCCTTCTCATGAACATATTGATGCAATGATCCCTAAGTTCATTATACAGTATGTAAAACCTACATTCTTCTGCCTATCTTGCGTTGATTACTCATAAATTCTACTACATACTCTCAAGTCCTTAAAAAATGGATCAGGGAGAGAAACTCCTATCTATCCACTGGCAACTCATTGTATGCAATTTTATGAATCTCTTCTTCCAACACGTTTCATTTGATTTTCCCCAAGAGACTCAGGCTACGCCTAGCGTGCATTACACTTATACTGGGAAGTGGAAATTATTCATGCAGCACAACTTAGTGGCAAGAATGGATGAACTAAGTCAGATTAGAGAAGCTTAAAAATAAAAAAAAAACTTCCTGAAAATTAAAAAAAAAAAGAGTTGGCTTGACCTTACTGTGTTTTCTCTGATTCAGAAATATTTATATAATATAACAATTGGTTCTTGCTTCAGCTGCCAAACCAATTAGTTCAGTTTACCACTGCAAGAACCTGTGTGTGGCTACATCAGTTAAACCAAGCTTAAGACGGCTATTCTTCTGGAATTCAAAGGAGTCCACCCATTATTTTCTTGGTTGTTTTACATACATTTGATGATCGGATCTATCAACCATGTTGGGAGACTCCGGTCACGATGCTAGAATTAACCACTTTTGCTAAAGTGTGTGTTAATTATGAGTATGCAAGCAGTCAATAAAAGGTTAATGCAAAAGTCAAAGGGATAAATTTATTTCAGCAGTGCCTCAGTCAGACTAACATTATGCTTGGTGTTTTTAATCAATAAGTTTTATACTAATGTGCTAACCATTTATTTTAAAACACTTTCCTGCCTCCCCCTTCCTTGACTTAGATCTACTGCTCTTTGGGGGAGAAGCAAAGGATACACACACACACACACACACACACACACACACACACTTGTTGACAAATAGCATTCAATGTAAGTTTTTGAGTTCTAGATTTGGCCTACTCTATAAATAAGCTTAAACTTGTTTAAAACTTGAAGTGAGAAAATGGGAAATAATATGAACCAGAGACTGGAATATTGTGTTTATAAGGAAAGGCAAAATAAATAATAAAATTTTAAAAATTTTAAAAAATGGACAAGGATGAAACATAGTCAAGGATTATAAAAACAATGCAGAAAAAGTAACAGTCAATAAAGAGACTGATTCCCATCATGGTAGGATTCGAGATCTGCCAAAAAAGGGTATGAGCTGGTGGTGAAGGAAAGTCCTTGTTTCCATTGGGTTGGAAAGAACAAAAATAAAATAATAAGAGAAAGAAAGATTCTGCCATTTAATAAGTTGAGTGCTGCCTACTATTCCATTAATAACTTAGCAATTTATGATAAATCTAGATTTTGTCCTTTTCTTTGCACCAACTATTTGATGGTCATACTACATATCAACAGGTGACAATTCATAGCAACCAGTTAAGGGTTAGGGCTCTGCAGTAACCAGTCAAAGAGCAGTTTCATATTTGCCACTTTGTCAGTTACCTCACAGTGGCGATGAATGAGCCACCTTGACAAGCAGCTTGGACTTTGTGACCTCTGATCTCGGTCACATGACAAGGTCACCTGAAACTCACTTTGCTCCTGTCTGATGGCAAGAAACAACACCAGGATCAAATGGCTCAGGTGATTATATGTTTCATGTCTGAGGTGACCCAGTTATAAACTGGAGGGGATGCCGTGCTGGATTCCACAGTTTCATTGCACAAAAGCTGTAGGACAACCTCAGATACGTGCCCAGCAAAAAGGGTATGATTTCAAAGGAGAGTAAAGTATTGATCCTACCTGCTCACTAGGATGCATTCAGTGTTCTTCCTCAGCAACAATGAAAACAAAACACATCTGATAGAATAGTGTCTCAACCACTGGGATTTCTACCTATGCTTTTTCTTTGGAGTAATAAGATTCAAATATGGGGTAATGGTATCCAACGATTTCTCTCTGAGCCTGTCTAAAGAAACTGCTGTCAGTCCCCAAGATCAAACTGTCAAATATTTGAATGCAACAACTCAGTGCATTTCCATTTTGAAAAAAAATAATCCAGTGGAACAATCAACCACTGGATAGGGCCTTTTTCTTTATCTTACTGTATATCTCCAGACAGCTGAGTGAGCCCACATCTATATAGCAGAACTGTCAATTTTATTTGCCCAAACAGCAGAGAAAACTTTTTTAAAACAATAAAATCAAGATGGTATGAAAATAATTTGTTACATATTGGCATTCCAAAAATTGCCTGCAAACTCTAGTGCCCTGTTCTTTTTTTTTTTTTTCCTGTGAGAGACACAAAAAGAGAAGAAAGCATTGTCTTCAGGGATGTGGCATAGAGCTTCAGCCCCAATCGTCCTATGCTGCTAAATGCCATGGCATTTGCAGAAACATGTTCTATTTGGACTCAACAGCAAACTTTGCATTGAAAGCTGTGGCAAGAATTTAAGCCGTTTCCATTCACAGAATTTAACAATTATGCCTCTTGGATGAATATATTTGGAATGTCTGTGGGAGGCATGATACATATGTATGCACATACCTCTCTGTATAGATCTGTGCTGTATCATCACTCCAAGGTATTCATTGATACTGGATATAGTAGGGGCAAATTTGAATTTCCACAAGACATCAGATCCTTTATTACCCCCGAGGACATACTGATCAGATACAATTCAAAAATATTCATTGCAAAATATTATCTCGTAACCTACGACTGTAACTCCAGTTCTTATGACAAAATGCAAAAGTAGCTGTACTGCAAATCCAGCATGTAAACCAGCTGACAGCATCAATACTGAAAGAGACAGAGAATTAGTGTCTCACTCACATACTACTTTTTAAAGGATTCTTTTAAGGGAATGCCATGCCTTTGAAAGCGTGAGGCATACCTAGTAATCTTTTTAGAAAGACAGTCCCCAAGTTCTGATACTGGAGTTCAAGGGATTGAGAAGAAGTATTAGTGAACACCTACTGGCTGCTATGAGTAGCTTAAAGCTGGCTTGTATCTTTTGTAGCATTTTAGGACCATTAAAAAAAGTCTATATTAATTGATATGAACCTACACAAAAGACTGCTCAAGAGTACAACATGCCTGTTCTATCCAGAGTGTAAGACAGAGCTAAAACTTGGTTGTTCTCAATTTCTCATAAATCAAATTTAAGTTCAGTTCATTCTATTGCCACAGAAATGCCTGGTTAAAAAAAAAGTTGCATGAACACTCAGACACGTTTTTCACTAAGGTTAGGCAATGTTTTTATGTTATTTTCATGAACATTAATATTTTATGGGCATGTTTCCTTAATATATACATTTCCATATATCTGTTTTTGACTGAAGGATTGCACAACATTGCAAGAAATTCAAGCTCCAAAAAAGGATAGGTTTTAGATTAATGCATTGGTTCTAAAGTACATTTAAAGTAAGAATGGAATAAATGTCCCCTCATCGTTATCAAGCACCCTTAGTATTGACTTTATGTGCTTTAAAAACAAGCATTTTCATTTTCTTTGTATTATCAGCCAGAAACGCAGATCGGTTCATGCCATTACAGTTGAGAAAAGTAAACAGCCAGGCTTCAAGTTTTGTTTTGTTTTTTGTTTTAATCATCAGCAACATTTCTTCTTCTCTGGATCATAGACTTTGCTTGGATAGAATTAGGATTTCTGGTCTTGCAGCAACAACCAGAGGAACAGATGCCAGCGTAACAAGGTTGATATTCACTGACTTGTTATTTTACCAAGACTGTATTTATGTTGGTCCAGGGACTTTGACCATACAATGGGAAAGAGGTGGACATAAAATACATCTGAGCAAAGGCATTCCTTGGAGGTTAAAGGTGGACTTAGGAAACTACCCTGGACAGAATCAAATAACTTCATTGATCGAGTTAGCCCTATGCTGTCTGGAAATGGTTCTCCAGGGTCTGAGACAATGACATGTTTTCTCCATCAGCTGCTGCAGGAGACACCCTCTAGATTTTCTGGACTGCAATTCTCCCAATCCCTTGTTATTGTTCTGCTGGGAATAGTTGAAGGGAATTAATGTTGAAAACATCTGAAGAATTTCCAGCTTTAGGATAAACCATACAAGCATTTAATTTAGATGTCAAGGAGATGAGATGTTTCTCATCTTACTTTGCCCATTCAGAAATGCCACAAAATTCTTCATAGATCAACTGCCCGCATAATAACTTTGTATATTCAGACAATCATTTGCATTGGCCTATACATATATAAAACCATGCACAATTTTTGCATGTAGACTCAAAAGTCCTGTAAGTGTTGTTCACAAATTTTATGCAGAGAAAAATTAAACTGGCAACTAAAATGAGTGTATGTAGATAGTGATGGTACCAAGATATCACTGCCTTCTTTCATGAATGTTCACACCTAATACTACATGAAGAGGACAAGCATTTGATAGGATCAGAATGGCAATACTTTGTAGCACAAAATTTGTAATTTCACACAGAAAGCAGTTTGGGGACCTAGTGCATCAAGCACTGGATTCTGGACAAAAGTATGAATTTTTCATCAAAGCCTTTGGATCAAACCCGTTGTCCTCCTCCAATACAAAATGTGGAAAGTACCATGGAAACAGGATGTGGAATTAAGCCTTTTGGCCTGATCCAGCATGTTTTCATTCTCTTCTTTCCCAATCTAATATCACTCATGCTGGAAGAAACCTGGGTATTGATGCACCCCAGAAAGCACAGCCACCAATCACTTCAAAACTTATGTTTGAACATCTCTTTTACTTCTGTGTTACAGTCAAAGCACTGATATATTTTAAACAGCACATAGGGAATAGTCCAACCTTGACAGCAGGAAGAAGATGACTTAAGAAACTGAACCTTAAAAAAAATTAAATTAAATTAAATTATTAAATTAAATTAAATTAAATTAAACCCTTCATATTGACTGGAGTTAAACAAAATTACACACACCAGTAAAACATTTAGGAGACATAAAGGCAAGGGAATTTTAAATCTCACTTCCAAATACAAGGTTTACTATGCAGCAAATGCTGTAAATTAATATCCCTCATTACTCATGATCACATCTAAGTTCTGGCGCAGCCATAAAGCAGACTAAGAGAGAAATAGAAAGCAGATGAATGGGAGAGAGTTGTCTAAATGGAACAGAACAAGCTGTCCACAGGGAAGCTTCCAGCTCACTTTGCCCCTAAAGACAACTTTGCTATGGGTAGCAAAGAGTAGAACTCACAATCCAAGACTTAGTGGAAAACACAGTCACTTGTTACAACCCAATGATTTTTTTGGAGTTGGAATGCCATTATGGCTTCTCTAGACCACTATTTTACATCTGCTCTGAGCCATTCCACAAAAAATCCCTTTGATCTGTTGCCTTTTTTTTTTTTTTTGCCTTTAGGAAGAACAAATAACCTATTTTGAACCCAACCTCATCCCATGTTCCCCTACAAACACTTCAGGCATTAGGAGTGATGGGAATCACTTAGGATGGCAGCACATAACCAGCTGGCAACATGTTTTGGAGGTGCTGTGAGGGTTATAACTAAGCTATGGTGAGTGTGGAGGGGACTCTAAGGCTTCAGGTTTGGTACCCCTTCTTTAAATTATCAGGAATGCTTAAAAATTAGGGGGAGACATAGTAGGTCTAAAATGTCAGTTACATGAACTATTTCTTCCAGGGAGAAGGAGGAGGAGGATATCTAGAAGGGTAAGAGCTCAAAGAGAGCCAGTTTGGTATAGTAGTTACAGCACCAGACTAGAAACCGGGAGACGGTGAGTTCTAGTCCCACCTTAGGCACAAAGACAGCTGGATGACCCTGGGCCAGTCATTCTCTCTCAGCTCTAGGAAAAAGAGGGCAATGGTAAACCACTTCTGTTTAAATCTTGCGAAGAAAACTTCACGACTTGTCCAGGAAGTCACCAGGAGTCAACACTGACTTGAAGGCACACATACATACACCAAAAAAAAGCTGAAAATCTCTCCTCCTGCAATACAGTGTGTATGTGTGTGTGTATACACACTGTATGTGTGTGTGTGCATGTGTGTGTGTATAAAATTCCTTGACTGCCAGCCCTTAGACTGCCAAAATACTGTATTCCTATATGATGGTGCACTGAGATAATGTCTAGAATCCAGTCATTCAACAAGACCATGTCAACACTGAAGCCCTATACAGCTCAAACTACAAGTTTGCACCTCCTTCCAAGTATTTTTTTCCATGAACAGTGAATTTGGCATACCCTGGAGCTTGCCTATGGCTTTAATTATGGATCTTGATATGACAGTCTGAACCTTGTTTGTTACTCTGCATTGAAAGCCTGAGCTAGCTGGATATACTATCTGCTTCTGGCCCATTTCTTCAAACTGATGAGGTCTTTGTCTAACAATAATTAAAATCAACAAGTAAGTAAACAGTGATTAACCACACCAGACCACAGAAACCCAGCTGTGTTGATCATTGGAGGGGAGGGAGAGGAGGGATCCTAAATCCTTATTTTCATTTATTTGGAACAGTGTGCAGGCTGTTAAATTTCCAAACCTCCAGCAAAATTGGAGATTCAGAACAGTGCTCATCCACTGTCTGCTCTTCTAAAACAGGTTTTGGAGGTGCTGTGAGGGTTATAACTAAGATATTTTTATAGATGCAGAGGGGCTCTTATTAAATGCTGATGGTATTGATAATGACGATTTTAATAAAAATATAATGACTAGTTGGTCACAGTGTTCCAAAAGAAGCAAAACATCCAATATAAGCAAAAGTAAATATAAGAAAAGACTGGCAATTCCAACATTCTCAGTAGAACGTTTTTCAAGGCATGTTGACCAAAAGATGTTCAATGAGACAAAAATATGCCTACCATTTATATTTCGAAGGTTCCTATTACCTCTTAAAAAATTTTGGAACTGTGTAAACAGAGAAGGTCACACTAAAATCATAAATCTGCCTGTTTAAAATGCTATTAATGGGGGAAATAGTCTGAACAGCACATTAAGGCCCTCAGGTCACCTGGGAGATGACCAAGCTATGCTGGTTACTTTGTAACAGCTCACAAACAATATGATTAAATTCAATAACCTCATGCCCTTGTGATGGGACTTGATGAAAATTCAAATTTCTTTACGAATTGCTAAGCTGAAACTTGCATATTCTTGTTCTGTCACTTCTTCAGTCAAATGCCTTGGTGGAACAAAATGTCAAGAACTTTAAATAACTGATTTGGAGCTAACCAGGATTGGCTCAATGTAATGCCCAAGAGAGTGAGCTGTGAAAAGTTCTGTCCCAAAGATGCCTCTATCATGAACCCACTCAGAAGCTGTAGGGAAGTGGGAATTTGCGGCACATAGCAACAGAATCCTAACAGCAGCTTGTATTTAGCAGCTTGTTTACTGAGATAGTTAACTGAAACTGTAAATACCTGCTAATTGTTTATTATGAACATAAAAAGAACTCCAATAGAAGAGAGTATCTATAGCTCAGGGTTGAACTGTGGAGTCCTTGGTGTTCTCTGAGTTTGGTTGTTGGCTTGCAGATGTTTCGTTGCCAGACTAGTAGGTAACATCATCAGCACTGATGTTACTTAGTTGGATAATGAAACTTCTGCAAGCAAACAACCAAGCTTAGAGAGCACGAAGGATTCCATAAAAAGAACTGGACCAAGTGGTGGTTTAATCCAGAGTCATGTTTCTTCCAATGGATGACTAGATGCCTCCAGAAAGCATAGGTGTCAGGACTTGGAAACTAAGCAGGATCAAGCCAAGCCAGGACTCAATGGGAGACCACAGGGAAACCAAGAATATTATTTAGAGTGGGAAGGCAAAAAACATTCCATTGGAAAGCAGTGACAAACCATTTCTGTGTTGTTGCCAAGAAAACTACATGGACAGGTCCAGGAGGTCAACAAAAGCCAATTTCAGTCTGAGGGACACTTGTACTTTCATTCTTCGTCCCATAACTCATTGCTAGGGGATGTGGAGAAACAAAGTTCCTGTTATGAAAGTCTGAAAAGGGGCAGAGAAAGACAGTGAGCAGAGTTTGGCTCCTACACTTAGAATGCTAGGTGCTTCTCTAAAAATCTAATTCAAGACCAATGGCCTATGGAATGTTTAAGCTGGGCTACATGCTCAACATGATGTGAGAGGTGAAAGGTCCCCTGTGCAAGCACCGAATCATGTCTGACCCTTTAGGGGGATGCCGCTTTTGTGATGTTTTTTTTGGCAGACTATAGCAGTGTGGTTTGCCATTGCCTTCACTTATAAATAAAACTCAAGCATTACAAAATGCCAGTAAGTGATTCTTCCAAACTTGGGTAAGTAAGCTTCTCCCTAGAACTTCTCACTTCTTGGAGAAGTGGATCAAGCAAATAATATCCTTTTGCAAATCAATTTTATAAGTGGCTCTGTGCTCTTGTGACATCAGAAGCAAGAAAAATGAACTTATCCCTGTTACCAGAAGAAACTGTGTCAAATCTGCCAATGACTTCTAGTTCAGCAGTTAGCGAGTTGATGGACATGGCCCAAACCCTTTGGCATGCTCCAGAGAAACATGCTTTTTTTTTTTTGCCAAGCTGTACACCATTCTGCAGCACAGCATAAGCTGGGATCAACCAGCATTCTCCTTTTCCTATTTCTCTGCCTGTAGGTATTTCATCCACAAAAGAAATGTAACTTTAATTTCATCTGACTTCAATTGTGTTCAAATTACAGCCAAAAAGGAAGCAGACAACAAGCTGTAAATATTTAAAGAGACAGAAAATCATTGGGAATCGTGCCTTTATGAATATTTGATGACAAAAGGTTAGATCTACTGCTGGTAAATTACAAGAAATTATGTCCATCATGTGACTCTGTCAGCAAAGGTTAATACAAATAGGTTTAGATTTCGATGAGATGACAACAGGGATTAAAAAAGATTTGTCCTGTCTTCGCTGCAATTAGTTTTTTCCCCCTTCCAATACTCCACCCCCCCAACCCATTTTTAATGTAACAGTTTATTGTTAGGATTATGGCAGCCAAGTTACACTACTCGAGAAATCATTTTGCTACTCAGAATATTGTGGCAGCACTTTTCATCTCTGCTAATCTGACTCTTAATTGTTCATTTCTGGATCGGAAGTCAAAGGCTGCTGACCACCTAGAGCCTCTAATCCCAAACAGGCAGCTAATCATCATGATAAAGCAATGCCAATCAAGCAAGGGAAGTTCAAAAATGTTTATTGGCTTCAAAAAATAATGCATGTCCCTGACACACCTAAGAGGCTTACAGGGAGAAGATTAATGGAGACCTTTGTATGGTGATCAATTCCATAGTATCACCATCAAGGAGCTCCTGCTGTCTCCTAATTTACTCCCCATTGGTTATTGGGTAAATGACTATGCTTTGAAAAAGTGTCAAGTTGGATGTGTCCAGATCCCCAACCTAGTATGATCTGGCATGCATCTCACCATCCTTGGGTGAATGATTGCTTGCTATTACATCCATCTCCCAGTCATAGTTTGCTTTTCCACTAAAGCTGGAAACCACAAAAGCGATCTGACACAAAATGTAGGGAATGGATGCTCTGAGGAGGAAAGTGAGCTGCAAGGACTCTCAGGCTCATCACTATGAGACAAAATGTGTCCAAAACTCAGACCTGTTGTAAGTGAGCTTCACACAAAAGAGATGACTTGAAACTTACCCCAAACCTGTGGAACTAGAAAATTGAGAGTACAGAAGCAATAGACCCAAGAGTTTTTGTCTCTTGGGAAGACTTCCTCAGGAGTTGTTGTTGCATGTGTATGACATACATTGAACACACACTGATATACACAAATAGCAAATGTATACATGTCAGTTGCTATCTTCCCAATGAGACATTGTTTTTCAATCATTCATGACAAATGGCTTTTCCCCACTTCCATTTTCCCTGGCAATATCTTCTGTTGTGTCCCTCTAAATGCTGCTGTCTTCTGATATCCAATTATGAGCAAGAGAGATTTAAGTTGTCCTTGAACAGAATAAGCATCGTGCTTAACCCACACCCAGTTTTAGCTGGGGTTCCAGCTCAAACCCCATCTCATCTGAGACAGCCTAACCTCAATGATCCAGGCCCTAGTACTTCTTGGGGAGATTGCTAGAATGCAGTCTATGTGGGGGTGCCCTTGAAGATAGTCTAGGGACTGCAACTGGTGCAGAAGACAATGAATAAAAACTGCAGATCTGACAGAAGTATGTTGGTTGCCAGTAATCTCCTGAGCACATTTTAAGGTGTTGGAATTAGTCCACAAAATCCTAAATGGTTTAGGATGCAGACCCTTAAAAGATCACCTACCTGGTCAATACCACCAACTTGTACATTAAAATCAGTTGAGAAGGGGTGTGTGTGTATGTGTGTGACTGCATGTGTATTATATACATATATATATATATCTGTATTTGTGTGTTGGTGTGTGTGTGTGTGAATGAATGAATGAATGAATGATGACAGATTGGATTAGGCATGCATGGTGCCATAGAAGTGCGTTGAGTAGTCTGCTGAGATTTGATTCTCAGCCCCAGACTTTTCCTTCTACACACTTAGTGCCACATGGAAGGAAGCCATTTAACACATCAGGGAGCCTGGCTGGATTATCAGATCAACTGATCAATACCATTGACAATACTCCTGTCTAAAAGCACTGGGGCCTCACCATCAGAAAGCACCAAACGTTCAGGACCTCTGCCGATCCATTACCTTTGAACCGTCTGCTTCCAGAGAGACCCATGAGACACCTGGCCTTTTCTGCCTTAGCTCTTCCACCCAACTAATTTCCAGCTGAGTGCCTGAATCAAATGTACCCCTTTGGAGGAAATTCTGACCTATGGAGGAGAAAGGGGGAGAAAGGAATCAAGAACTAAAAAACTAGACTAATTGAAGCATAAAGTAACAGGGTTTCAGGTCATCCTCTTGGCAACCTGAGACAGTCATCTTGTCCTCTGGCATCCACTGGACTTGTGTAAATCTTAATGAGGCACTCAACAGTATGAGACTCAGTGGGATACAAATGGGTTCTTCATGTACTCAGCTTGCTCACTGAGATTTGAGCTACCTACAAAGTAACTCTTCCACTCCATGATATACACCTGGTGCCCCTGAATGGAGTTCATGACAAATTTCAACTTGCTGGATTTAATGCTCTAAAAAGCAACTTGGGGTTGTATGGTTCCCATTGAAGTTAACTCTGAAAGACAGACAGATGGAGCCTTAGAGGTCCAAAAAGATTTCAGCATCCATTAGGGAGACAAAAGGAAAAGGAGGAAGAATCATTACATTCTAAGCATAGATGCAACGTGTCGGATTTGACCGTTGTTGCATGGAATTGTTCTTGCTGGCATTTCTTCATGAAAAGAAGAACAGGTGCAACCTGTTCAGTGAGGAAACATCACTCAAATCAAATGTAAGACACAGGAAACATGGGTTGGTTAGGATTGTTTTTAAAGTGCCTGGTTAGAGAAAACAGCAGCAGAGGCTGTGATGACAAAGATGGAAGATGCTCTCTCAGATGTGTAAACCTCCTACTAAGAGAGGATAAAACTGGCCAAGGAGGATAAAATGGGCTTGAAGGATTCACAACTGGATTCTTGGCAAGTAAGAGGCATAAGAAAGACAATGTGTATTGTTTGTGATTTGAACCTTCAGGTCTGGCTTTTGAAGAATTGAGGATTTTCCAAAGGACAGCAGGGGCTATGGATAGAATGGTATACAGTTGCCACTGAAAACCACTTATTTTTTGTGTTCTGAAATGCCCTGTATAAATAACTAACATCGGAGAGGCAAGCCAAGATAGACTTCCAGAGCATAAAGTCTCCCTCAATTTGAGTTCAACCCCTCGTGACTTCAAAGGCACCTCGAGGTAGTTTTATTGGTGACAAGATAGAAGTGGTTTTCCATTGCCTTCTGCCAAGATGCTGTATGACTTCCCAGTCTAACTTATAGCCCTGGGATTCCATGGTGGTACCCCGCCCCCAGCACTAACTAGATGAACCCTGCTTAGCATCCCAGCCCAGACAAACTTGGCAGATGCTGCAACCTGATGAAGCAGCCTTCCTCAGACACTGTCAGCCTCACTAGGTAGACCAGACCAGGAAATCAACTCTACAGGAAGGCTAAAACTACCTTTATTGAGATTGGCTATAATTACCAAATCTTGCAAATCTAATTGTGCTGTAGCTCCTCCTCCTTCTTATAGTTTAGTAAATTTGGGAGATGTCTGATTGAGCTGCTTCTGAATGTTATCTTGTCCTTCCCTTAGAAAATGCTTCAGCCCCTTTTGCTTAGATAACGGTTCCTCCATATCTCCATCAAGGTCCTCTTCCTTACGCTCTACAAACATTTAATAAATGCATGGATGGGAAAGGGGAAGACTTGGGATCTATAAATCGTACGCACAAAGAATTCTTCCACACTAAAAGAAGGGACACAGGCTTGAAGATTCCCTTTGTCTATGAATTAAGGAATGCACTTCTAATCCCCAGGGCCAACTCTGCCCTTATGCAAAATAAGGCAGTTACCTCTGAAAGTAGATGTGGGGAGACAGTAACCAACAAAGAAGAGAACTCTGTACTATACAGAACTCGCCACGCCACCTAAGATGGCCTGTTGGATGATGTTGATCTGTGTTGATGAGGGATTCTTATGCTGGTTGAGAGAGTTCTGAACACGAGACGCCATCTTGTTCTTTGCCTCATGCAGCAAATCCCTTAGGCCTACATTCCCTTCCTTATGCCCTCTTTACTTCCATACAAACTTTAAAGAGTAGTTACCACTGTCTTCAACGTTGAACCAGCAGATATTTTATTATATTTTATTTTATCAGATTGATATAGCCAGCCGTCTCACAAACATGACTCTGGGCAGCGTGCAATAAAACCACCAGTTAAAACAATTAAAACAACAATTCAACACAACTGCAAATAAAACCACTTGGCTGTGATGCTCGCTTAGTAGACTTAAACCAAGTATTATTTCCAAACCTGGTTTACCCCTCAATATAGTTCAGAGACTCTGTTCTTGGAAGAAGGCCAGAATCTAAACCTAAGAAACTTAACAGAAATCATGCGGGGTGAGTATGGTGTTTCTCCTCTTCTTTTCCTATCTGCTCTATTATTTGGGGGGGGGGGGTGAGAAGAATTTGGGGCTTTCTAACTAGAATTGACATTTCAATTCTGTGTATCTGTTTTTCATAGTGAGCTCCACATAGTGTAAATTCAATTATTATTACAGGCTTATTAAGGAGCAGTTGTTTCACCAACAGTTAATTAAATCTGCTATCTAAATTGGACAGAAAATTACAGAGTGGGCAAAGCTTGCAAAAGGCTCTGTTACAGATAAGAATATATTTGGTCATCTGAAGTAGCTCACATCAATTTTGAAAGTGGTATTGTTTGTGAACCTGGATCCCTGGAACCCATGCAATTCTCCTCTCTCTCTCTCTCTCTGTGTGTGTGTGTGTGTGTTTGTTTATTTTACTCTATCCTGTTTGCTGGCAACATAACATACCTGTTCTTTAAAGTGACTTTTTTGTTCTTTAGGAATGAGGTGATTTTATTCAAGTGGAAGAGAAAGAGCAAATGAACCTCTGATAGCATTAGGATATCTTCCAAACTGAGAAAATTCCAGCAGTTCTGTTTGAGCCACCATACACATTTTAATAATAATAATAACAATAATTCTCTTTTAAAGTCCATTCTTTTAAACACAAAAATCAATGATACATTGGGGCTATCCTTAAAAAAAACATTACAGCATAGGACAACCATCCAGTAGGAACTTTTAAACAATGTTCAGGCCTAGGAACGCTGGGTGACATGTTGACGACAGCATTCTAAAAAATTAGTGGGCAGAACAAAGATAAAAATTAAATTCAATTGAATTTACGCTACATATTAATATTCAATCTAGTTAATACGATACAATGACTCTGCATAGTTGTGATTATGTTTCAAGTGCAACAATTAAACTAAGTTTTTAATTGCTCTAGGGAAAAAGATATGTCACATTTAGATTCACCAGACCAATTGTTTTTGCTTCAGTATAATTAGCAGGGAATATGGAATGGGACTGGCATTTCCAGAATAATTAACAAACCTTTGATATTGATATAGAGAGTCAGTTTGGTTTAGTGGTTAAGGCAACGGGCTAGAAACCGGGAGGCCGTGAGTTCTAGTCCCACCCTAGGCACAAAGCCAGCTGGGCAACCTTGGGCCAGTCACTCTCTCTCAGCCCTAGGAAAGAGGCAATGGCAAACCACTTCTGAAATCTTGCCAAGAAAACTGCCGGGACTTGTCCAGGCTGTCTCTGAGAATCGGGCACAATCGAACGGATTAAAAAAAAATGGATATAGATATATTGATACATATGCAGGTATTTTAAATCTGTATCTACATCCTGACAACTACATGGACAAGTTCATTTGGTTTTCTTGGCAGCATTTTTGGAGCTGGTTTGCTTTCTTTGTAGGGCTGAGGGAAAGAGACTGGCCCAAAGTCACCCAGCTGGCTTTGTGCCCAGGGTAAAACTAGAACTCAGGGTCTCTGGTTTTCAGCCCAGTGACTTTAACCACCACTCCAAACTGACGCTTGTATTGACCCCATTCTATATCGATATCATGGCCATGAATTTAACCCTTTTGCCAGATTAAAAATTCAACCATACACAACTTTTGGAAGTTCCTAGGCTTTTAGAGATGACATGCAGACCTTGATCCTCAGATTCTGGATATCTGTTCTAATCAAACAGTTAATACATACTCAATTTAGGACAGAGATAAAAAGAAAAAACACAACTCTTTCCTTCCCCGACATCAGCAGTCTGAAGATTATTTAGAACAGACCAAAACTTTAGTAACCATATACTTTCCCCAGCCACTGGTTTAATATGTTTTAGTTTAGAAAAAAAGTGACATTACAAAAAAGGAAATGTTTTAGTAGTAGTATTATTCCTTTAATCCTCAACACATTAGGATGTCATAGATTGTTAAGCCTGAAAAAATAAGACTGTTTATCCCAATTAGTGAAATAATTTGCTCATAAGGAGATAGAAAGAAAGATCTACTGTAAAAAATGAATAACTGTTTCCCACTGGGATCCTCATTCTTTGCCTGACAATTCAGGCAATGTTATTTAAGGTTTTAATTGCTTTGTTGATCTGTGGGCAAATCTCAGTCATCAGAACAATATAAAATTGGGTTTACTGGGGTGTCTCTTTTTTTAATAATTGTAATAAAGTGCTGGTAGCATCTGGGGAAGGTTACGTTAGGCAAGACTGAGTGTCAATCTCTTCTCCTACATGTCGGTATATCTGTGCGTCAATGTTTCAAGTCAACAATTATACTAAATCCTTAGTTGCTCTAGGAAAGAAGAATAAACATTTAGGTTTAGTGGATCAATTGCTTTTGCTTCAGTATAATTAGCAGGGAAGACAGAAATGGAGTTTGTGGGTTTCCAAAATAATTTAACAAAGCTTTATAGTTATAGACATTGTTATAGACATCGGGATACATATTTACAGAAGCATACAGTTTATGTTTGCATCAGTATCTTAAAAGGATACAGGCAATCCTCGCTCAACAACCATAATTAAGACCGGAATTTTGGTTGCTAAGTGAAGTGGTCATTAAGTGAATCTGACCCAATTTCATGACCATTTTTGTGGCAGTCATTAAGCAAATCAACGCAGGTGTTACACAAACCATGTGGTTGTTAGGCAAATCACATGGTTCCCCACTGATTTTGCTTGCCAGAAGCCGGCCAGGAAGGTCGAAAATGGTGATCATGTGACCATGTGACTCTGCAATGGTCATAATTGTGCACCTGTTGCCAAGCGCCCAAATTGTGATCACATGACCGCAGGATGCTGCAATGGTCATAAGTTGTTTTTTTTAGCACTGTCATAAGTCTGAACTGTCACTAAATGAATGTTTGTTAAACGAGGACTACCTGTATATTTTTTTAAACAAAAGAAGTTGAGTGGAACAAAACGCAAGGAAGATACCCCAAGAACTCCATTTCCAACTTAATTCCCAGAAGTGCCATGTTTCCTAACCTAAAGCATCTTTCTGTTTCAACCTGAGGGAAGAGTCCCAACTTTAGAGCTATTTTGATTTATCAAATTCAGTTATGACCTACTGGTACAACAAATCTGACAGGCCTGTGACAGATTCTCCCTCTCTCTCTCTTTCCTTCCCCCAACATTTTTCTCAGATATGCAACTCTGAACTAGGAGAGAGGTGCATGCTTTTATTGAAATTGAAGGCAAAGTTCAAAGAGGAGCTGAAGAAAATCCCCCTTTCTTCACCCTACAGTACATATAGCTGCGATAGTGGACCAGAGACTCCTGCCTTATGCAATCAGTTTTATTGAAATAGCACATGGATCAGCCTCTGATCAAAGCTCTTCATAATGTGTACCCCAATGTTTTTTCTTTTAAATAGCTGCCTAATCTTATTTTGCAGAGTGCAAACAACCCAGTATTCTGCAGCGAAAAACTTGAGAGAGCTACGTTCTATGATCAGACAAGGGATTCCCTTCCTCCCCTTTATGCCTTATTTTGGCCTTTGCACAATTCTCAATAAGCAGGAAAACTTCAAATGGCCATGTTTAATCCTTCCACAAAAGCCCAAATGGTGTCTGACACATGGTCAAAAGAACTTGGGAAAGGAGGTCATAAAAGGACTCATTCATCTGGAGGAGATTCATGGAAAATGATCACCCCTTTAACAGGATGCAGGGGAACTGCTAACATCTAGTTCCTTGCCAAGATACAGCCAACAGTTTGGGATTATAACCAGCAGCACACAACAATGGAAAAATGGAACTTAACTAAACAAAGCAGTATGGGAGGCAGCTGTACTTGGAACTGTCCATCTGGTCGGCTGCAAAAGGCCAATTAAAAAAGCTAGCAAGCATGTTAGGGTTTGTTCACTCCTTACTTTGCCTATAGAGAAATTTCAGTGAAGCCCTATCAAAGGGCTTGGTAGAGAAAAGATCTGGGTTGGCACTTTTATGGAAGCTGTAGTGTCTCCTTGTATGAGTAGACACGGGGCACAGGATAACTCCTGGCCGGGCTCTCCAGACAGATTCATACTGTAGTTCCTACCATATTATTCTCCTACCTCCAAACAGGTATAATCTGCTTATAGATAGCCTTCTTCATGGGGTAATTTTATCAAATGTTGCCTTATGCCTCTTCTCATAATAAACATGTAGAAGATGCAGCACGTAGTGTTATCTCTTGGTCACTCTCATAAACTGTTTGGAGAGGAGAGAACAGGACAGAAGCATGCTTAGGCATAAATCAGGGTTGGGCTGGATACTTACTTATCCAAGAGCCACGAGAAAAGTAACTGTAACTGAGTGACAGGGCAGGATTGAAATTTTCAACCCTTTTGAGGGGGAATCTGGGATCTCAGGCCAATTTTTGTTCTTCTTTCCACACCCCTCCAAACCTGCCAAATTTTACCACCTAATTTCAGGAATCCCAAACAGGAAGATTTAGAAAGCACAAAGAATGGGAATCAATTGCTGCGTACAACCCATGGGCCATAGGCTGCCAATCTCTGCTATAAACGCATTAGATTAATCTTGCTTTGCCTAATACTTTCTGACCAGAAAATTAGAATAGCAAAATCCTATGTTAAAACATCACTCCAACTAGATAGGGGTTTCTCTTATAGAAGCAAAACATATCTTTCTCCCTTGCCCAGGTAAACAGTGCTCTGTGGATAAAATAATGGAGAAGAACATTTTTATTTGGTCATCAGAACTAGATGATGGCTTCTTTAGTACCAAGCAGTCAACAGTGGCCAGTACGTCTTTAAAATTGCAGGTTTGGGCAGGTGTGGACCCCTAGAATTACTTACAGTTCACATCTGCTGGCCATAACAGCAAACTGTATCTGGTTCTCTCTACTAAAGACCAAGCACATGATCCAGTGCAGTTAATCAATAAGATAATGGAATGAATCAATAGCAAAGATTTTAAAAGGTCTTAATTAAAGACACACTTGCAAATACAAACGATGTATTCAATCTATTGATGGTTGCAGGGTGAGGGGTTAAACACAAACAAACAAACAAACAACAACTTTATTTTGCCCACTGAACAATCCAATAGCTTTGGGGGCTGCTTCAGTTATCCAGCTAATTAGGGTTGTCACCAGACAGAGAAAGGGATCAGTTCTCTAGTGGTAGTCCAAAAAATTGTTGACTTTTAAGGAAGCTATCACAGTGGTGAGGAGAATGAGGACACCATCTGTATCTTGTGCTTGTTGTTTTCTTGAACAGATTGCTCAAATACCTGAGTACCAGATCAAATTAGCTGAACAAGCTTTATTTGGCATTGAGATGCAGATTTAGAATAATTAAGGAACACCTAAATTGATGGATCCCATTAATGCAAAGGAAGCCTCTAGCGGGTCTTCTAAGCAAACGTTAAGTCGATATTTTTGATTCTCCCAATGGTTATGCACTAGACACTGTTTTAAAGAGACATCAATCTGTGATGTCAGCATTTATCTAATGAACCTTCAAAAATCAATGTCCAAAATGGCCCATTACATGAATACACCATTCTTGTATATTTTCCTAGAAAGACAGGGCAATGCTACAAGTTCACTGTGACAGTAAGATGCTGAAATGTCTTGTAAGGACCACACAATTTGTTCTAGGCAACCCAGAAGAATTCTGACTTTAAAAAAGCTGTCCAACAATTTTCAAAAGGACTTGCAATACAGGAATCAGGTCAAATACTAAAGAGAGTTTGGGACTCAACAAATCAAACTCTTAAACACCACTGGGATAGGAAGTAATGCATTCCTCCTTTCACACCTAATTATGAAGTTCAGATTCTATTGTATTTCCAATTCTATCATACTGCCGCACAATACTAGGTAGTATCTCGGGTACAAGGAATCCTTAGATATATAATTTCCTAGGTTCTTTAACAGCAGCCTAAGGAATTTAGAAGACCTGGGAAAATAGCATTTGCTAAGACCTCAGTTGTCCAGGAAATTATTACAGTATTTAAGACACCAGAAGAAGAAACCCAATAGCATAGATCATGAGAATTGTGAGCAAGCATCAGAAGTGAAGAAATGTTGCATGCTAGCACACGCACACATGCACTGAATTTATAAGAACTTTTAATGCTATGATTAGCTTGTTTTTTCTTTCTTTCTTTCGCTTCTTACACACTCAACAAAATAGCTTAGAGACACCAAGGAATGGACATGTCCCACAGAACAAATGTGAACGACACTCCTAATGAGGATACGATTTGAGGCATACCTGCCAAAAAGACTAGAACACCCCTGTCAGAAATGGAAGATTAAAAATTGCAGGGAATCAAGACGCTCTGAATTATTATCTATTTTCCTCATCACTCTGTAAGACGCACAGAGTTTGTGTCTTGACAGCGTTCCGGCAACACACCTGACAGTTGCATTCTCTCGCTTTTGCCTTCTGCCTCTTTTGTTCTGGGCTATTCAGTGGGGAAGCCCACTTAGCTTCCAAGCTTGAGGATGCTTCTGAGCTTCCCTTCATTTCATTTCTTGTTAACGTTTACGCTCAGCTCAGCCTCACTCTTCTGTCCATGAGATTACTTGAAACTGATGTTTTTGACACAGTGTCAGGCCAGAGGAAAACGGTTGAGCTTGCTTTTGTAATAAACTGGCCCGTATGATTGTCATAAATCCAGGATTCTTCTGGCTCATAACTAGAGATGACAGGTATTCTATTCAAAGCTCTACCAGATGGGCTGTCTTGTAGACTCTCTCTCTCTCTTGTGAACTCACTCCTCTTTGTTTCTCATTTCTTCAGTCCAAAGTATTTACTCTGGTTGCTTGCGTGTAACCATTAGGCATGCTTTAGACAGTTGAGAGAAGTGATGGCTTGATGAATTAGCTGGGGTAGTGTGCTTGTTGGCTTGATAGGGCTGGTTACTTCCAAGAAAGCCACTAGTCTTCTGTTATTAGCGAAACTCCAGTAACTTGCTCACTGCATTCATACACTTTGAAATGTTTACATGACATTTAGAACATGTAACTAATCCTGAGCAGAAAGCAGATTACTAACAGGGATGGAGAGAAACCAACTGAATTGTGAACACCAGCAGTCAAATTGGCTTCTCTCTCTCTCTCTCTCTGTTACAAAATTTTTCTAAGGCACAGGTCTTTGAACTGGGAATTTCGGAGATGCTATCTATCCACAGATTATTTTATTCCAGGATACTGATGCTCCGGAGCTTTTGATCACCAAAATCAGCAACGTGTAAGACAGAAGATGGACAGATGAAGGAATACTGGGTTTTGGATAGAGTCTGGCCTTTTTTAGATTTCTCACTTTTTCATATGGGGGCACAATCCATCCCACTTGGGTTCAAAAGCCTCAAATAATTTCCTACAGACCTTGTTGGAGCGAGTGATTTCTGAGAGCTATCCAAGGTCCTGTAATTCTAGCATGACCATGCCTGGGACTGATTGATTCATCTTTCAGGGTCTGTCATGTCGCATATTTATAATCAGACCCAGATCCCATTTCTCAGAGGAGACCACCTCCGATTCTGTATTTCTGCATGAATCAGTGCTCTGCATGTGTTTTTGACTGGTAGGAGACAGGCATCTCCCAGGCCTTCATTTGCCCATGAAGATAAATACGTAAGGCTTCTTCCAAAGGCAAAGAACACTACGGCCTCTCTCTATCCAGGGAGAGTTATTAATTCACTTCCTCTGAATTTCCAGCACCCACTTCCAGAAAACAATCACTGGAAAGAAGATAAGCCAGATCAGTGAATCATGCAGAGTGGCTGCAGATAGCCTGTCCTGTTAATTCATCCATGGAATACCCCCATGCTGTTCAGTTATTTAATTGATCTATTGTTCAGGTTATGCCAGCAGTCGACAATGAATTGGACAAGATGTTGAAGGTATGTCCCTGTTGCTTTTGGCTTAAGTAGAGTATGCAGCAAAGATGATTTGATGTCAAGGTTGCGAGGTTCTCTTTGTTTCTTTACTGGAACCATCATGTCTCCCAACATGGTAGAAAGAACTGACCTTAAAAGTTGAAATGTACAGTATGCCAAATGGAGGTTTGGGATAATCTGCACATACAAATGCATATCCATTTTGGAAATGCTACAGTTCTAACAAACCTCCATGACCATAGCTGAGTGGCATAACATTTTGATTTATTGGTACTCATTTTTAAGGTGAACTTGATGGCAGGGCTTGGTATTTATCGTGGTCTCTCCATCCCCACCCCACCCCTTTTTTCCCCCTTTCCAAGGTGGCTATGTGCACAGGCACATTCAAATACCTTCTACATCTGTGGACAAGATGTTGAACAGTTGTTTAGAGCCATGAAGCTTCAGCTCTGCTCCTGATTTCCCTAGTAGCAAGACCCCAGAATCGAAATTAGGAGAATAATTCTGCCCTAATTCTGCACCTCAGGTTAAATACTGAGTAGCCTTGGGCTTGAGTAACTGTTTTCTTGTGTCAAGTTTGGTTCCTGATGAAATGTCTCACTAGCAATCACCCGCTATTGGACAGCTCAGCCCTATATATATATCCCTCCACCTTTTTACTATGGAATGCATGACATCCCACAGATATTCCTACTTTCTGATACCTAAAAGTGGAGGGGGAGGTAGTTCCAGAAGTGGGATCTTCCCCCAGCTGGAGTGTGATGCACTTGTGGGTTCTGACCCCTGGCTCAAAGGCAGCTGTTTGAAGCAGATTCAGGACATGAGCTGGGAAGTTTGTAATGAATATGTTGCAAAATCAATAGGAAGAGAGATGAGGAGCATCTGAATAATATTTGGTTGAAATTGGCCGAGGGCAGAGATAGCTAGCAGCAGACATACATCAATAGCTGTAACTAAGTTGTCTACAGCTTTTGTACAGTAGGAATTTGAGTATGTATCAATAGAACAATTCATAGTGTGAGCAATAATAATGATGAAAATCAATGCTGTAAAAAAAACAAAACTCGATTTAGAGAGGCAGACTCTGGAGTAGAACCAGGTTTCCCAGGGTTTTCAGTCCAACACCACCTTTCTGCAAAGACTCAATGGAGGGGATCAAAAACAGTCAAATGTTCTCAAAATTCTGACCGGATTTCAAGAAAAGTTCAGACGGTTATAAAAAATGTTGAACCAAAAGGAATTTGTCTTGTTCGCTTGCCCATTCATTTGCTCATCACATTTTAGGAAGAAGCTGCATTTGGCAAGATGGATTACATCTCTCCCCTATGCGTGTTTAGCTTTCAAGAGATAATGGGGAGAAATATATTCAGGTCACATTTAAATGTGAAAGTTCTTAGTTTTGCATTTTTGAATCAGTAGGCCAATCAAAACTCAGTTATCATCAAGCCACGTTTTGATGAAGTTTCTAATGTGCCTCATTAAAACTCATATAAACACGCCAGTTTTAGGGAGAAAATGTGAAGAAACCTGCACATCCTAATATGTGCAAGCATGCTTTATAATAGGAGAAATTGCTTTCAAAATATTTGTTAGGCAAATGTGAGGGGCGAAAGGGCAAATTTCTTACTGGACTTTTTAAAATGCTCAAACTGTAGGAGAAATTGAGATCACCGAGGTGAGGACTGGAAAAATAGGAAAATGACCTTGACAGATTTGTCTGCTTAGGTTTGGAGTATACAATAAAAACAGGAGAGCTGTCAGAGGTTAGTTTGACACTGATTCTGGGCAGAAAAAAAAAATATCCTGATTTTTTTCCCCTAACAATATTCATTCAGTTGGATGAAAGAAATTTTCTTCTTTCAAAAGCAAAGAGAATCTCACAGAAATCCTCAAAGGTGAAATGTAGTTTGTTGCTGGGTGGCTAAACAGATACATGCAGATCTCTCAATAAATTCTCCCTTTCCTCAACGGCCTGCAGTCCCCATTCTTCCATTCAGTGCCAAGGAAAGTAATTAGGAAGAAATGTCTTCTTGTGGGATTATTTTGTAGTGATGTTGCTGTGGTTGTGGTGGCCACTGTCTAGCAGGGGGGTAACCAACGGGGAAGAAAGGACAAGACATGTGGTCTGACAGGAGTATCCACAGGGTGTAGTCAAAAAGGTCAAGAAGGCAGCCATGATGGTCCCCAAACAGGAAGAGCTTCAATTGCACCATCATGGCGACCAGGTTGACTTTCTGATCACATGTTGTAGACACCCATGATGTCTGACATGCAGATGGCAAGAAGTTCCTGTGCCTAAGCTAGATCTCTGTTTTCATTGTGAAAATCCTTTTAAAGACTGCTTTAATGCCCTTCAGGGGATGTGAACTGAATGCTCTAAATAAAGAACTAGGATCTGGGACGAAATATGTGAAGTGTTGCTGGTCAGAACTTCAACCAGCCAGTCACCACCCAGCCAGCCAGCCCTGCTGCTGGAGTATGCCACTCGGTCCCTTCCAGTTTCCCATTTTTACAGTCAACGCTCTGTCAGCACCCTGTAGCTTGTTGGTTTGTTATCTTCTTTAAAGATCTTTCAAAAATTATTTAAAGATCGGGCTTTGTCCCTGCAGCCTGAGGTATCTGCAGTTACCATCTTTGATTTTTTTAAAAAAGTGCTCCAGCCCAAAGTTTTGGGAATGGCTCACCCTCCCTGCTTGACTGACAGGGCGACGGTAATGATAAATGCGGACTACAAATAGGAATGTGTCACGGTGCACTGAAAAAGGGCTGCTGAACTTGAATAAATAAGAATAAAAATGCAAGTGAATTATTACCTGTGGGATTTGATTTTGGGTCCCCTGACCTTCCTTGAAACAAAAGAGAAGGAGCTGCTTAGTTTCTCAAACACTTGAAGTTAACTCCCTTGTTTGCATTTCATGGAAAGTGCTCTTGAAAGTAAATAAGGAGCTTGGGGTGAATTATTTAGCATACAAATAAATGAGAAAATCAGACTAAGTAGACACTACCAGCTAACTTAGACTGAAATATTCATCTGTAAATAACTCTTCAATCTGCTGCTCGCACGTATAAATACTACACGGAACATTAGCCATAACTAGCTTTTAGGGATATTCAAACTCAGCGGAGAGCAATTTTTATGTCTACCAGCATCTGTGGATTGTGATACGCACTGAATCTTAATATAACCAACATAAAATTTATGGGAATACTCAGGGCCGTAGGAACACACCATCAGACAGCTGGTGGCTGATGCGTAGCCCATGCGGATTTTATATGCGCCGTGTAAACTAACCTTTGCAATAAAGATTTAGCAGGTTTATTAGTTTAGGAAATCGGTATAATTAAGGATAATTCATAATGGGCGCTTATCCACTCTACAGCAATCGCCAGCTTAATTTGGGCTCCGTTGCTTGGAGCCATAAATAAAAGTGCGACTATCTTAGGCACAGATGCAGCATTCAACCTGTTCAGGTTGGTTGGACTTCACTTGTGCTTTCATCAAAAGAATTAGGAGATAAACCAATAAAATGCAATGTGCTTGAAACAAATTAGTGAAGAAAACACAAAAAGTGGAAGTTTGGAAAACTCCACTTTAAAAAGTGTCACCTTCTCCTAACAAACCTCAGGATGATGTAGAAAGAAGGCTTCCTATACCTTTTCCAGTCTGGAGATGTTATATGGCTGGCCCCTAATAATTGTGGCAGGGAGAAGGGAGAAATATGATTCTGACCTTTGTGTGCTATTCCTGTTTCACAATGCTAGTAATTGAAATTTGACCTTTGTGAGTAAATTCTTTTTTGTTTTCCAAGTTCTCTGGCCACGGAGGACATTCCTTGAATGCACACAACTGTAGGACAAGAGCAGTTGGATATGGCACATCACCTTCCCCTTTAAGTTCAAAGCTCAGAAGATTCCCAGGTTCTGCAGCCAGTCCAAAACAGCTTCAGGATCAGAGGTTACTTGAAGGAGGGTGAAATAATAAAATATCTGCTTGAGACATACGTAAAAAAACCCACATCTTGAAACAATAGGAGGTACTGGATGGATTTTTTATTATTATTATTAATTTGACTTTGCATTGCAACAGAATTCAAACAATGACAGAAATTTGAGGACCAAGGGAAGGTCTTGTTTATTTATTTATTAGCTTGCTTGCTTACTTGGCTTTTAGGCTACTCCAGTCGACTCACTCTGAACATCATCTACCTTCCCAAATCTGGAAGATTCACAGTAAAGGTGCACAGAAAGAGACTGAGTGAAGGGCTTTTCCAAGCCTTTTCTTGCAGAAGAAGCCAGCTTGGGGGCACTGTATTCAGCCCCCCCCCTCCCATCCCCAATTCAGCTCCAAACAATTATCCACAACCCAACTCTCCTACCGAAACAGTCTTCCCCAAATCATCAAACTGGAAGGAGACGTGAAAACACTGGGTACAACTCCCTACTCAAGAACCACTTGGAATACACATCCATGTTAGGGACTGGTTTTCACCCACAGGTGAATAATGCATTGATTAAGAATGAGCAAAATATCACAAAAGATGGTGCAAGCTTCCAAGTTCTACAAGGTTCTTGATCAGCTGAGATGTTTAAAGAAGAAAAGCAAGGTATGAAGGCACAGCCAGGTTTATTTAAGTTTAGCAGGAAACTTAGACTAGATGTTTGAGGCATGAATGGAGGCTATCGACAAAATGGGTATTTGTTTTATAATGTCATTTGCATTTAGTCACAAAACGGTTGTGGTGCTCTCCCCAATTCCAAAAGACAAAGGAAAACAATACCAATCCTAATTGACACTTACTATCGACCTCACTAGATTAAAAATGGGCAAATCCTTCCATTTTATCTTTACATGTGCTTCTCCAATCAATCAATCATCAATCAATCAATTATATCCTGTTTCCACACTGACATGTGCTTTCATTTTAAAAAGCACAAAAATTGCATTTAAATTGGCATATAAGCATTTGCCCCTCTAAAATACGTATTTCTAAAAATTCTACTAAAAATGCAAACGAACACATAGTCTCCTGTTTTGTTTTGTTTTAAAAAATTCAGCCGAGAATGGCTTCGAAATATTTGGGAATCCTGAAAGCTGCTGTGTAATCACGTTCTGATTGCAACGTATTCTTGGAGGCACGGCATAGATCGGTTCCCACGGCAAGTGGAATAAACACGCAAAAAAAGCTTCCTTGAGAATCTTTTTATGGAACTGCTTCTCTCGCTGTTGGTCTCAGCAAAATTTTGGGGGTGAGGGCAGCTTTGGAAATTAGTCCAAAGATGACATACAGTTCTAGATTCAGTCTATCTCCAGTGGTCTACAACATCTGGAACTCGGACATATACTTTCGTTGGATACAGAACCTTCATCTGATTTTAGCTTCAGATATATGATTTTGTTAAACCACTTTAAAGCCAACTGAAATTTTCCCACCTTAATATGCCTATTGCTAAATGGTTCTGTTTTTTTTGTTTTTAAAGAATATGAAATGACAAAAGAATCATGGATTATATTGGCTAAATTCCTGAGCTAATTCTGAAATCCCGTGAAAGAAATGATGGATGAAACTTGAAAGTATGTTCTGAGTTCATCAGTTAGGTATTGGCATCTGGAGTTGCAACGCTCTGTGGTTTTCTGTTCCTTTTGGGGTCATCCATTTCCATTAGATTCGCAGATGGGGACCTCTGTTGGTCTAAGGAAAATGCCTCAAAATCATCCAGAACAGAAATACTGTGAGAAATGAGGGAGGATTTTTAGTGATGGCTACAGTGAAGCATGATAGAAGTTGACAAAATCTCACCTGCTCTAGCAACACTAGAATGTGAGGTCCCCTGTATACTCACAATAGAACAGAGTGGATGTAGATTCAGTTGTCTGGTGGTTAAGGCTCCAGGCCGGAAACCAGGAGACTGTGAGTTCTAGTCCCACCTTGGGCATGAAAGCCGGCTGGGTGACCTTGGGCCAGTCCCTCTCTCTCACCACAACTCACCTCACAGGGTGGTTGCTGTGGGGAAAATAGGAGGGAGAAGGAGTATTAGGCATGTTCACTGCCTTTAGGAGAGCCAGTTTGGTCTAGAGGTTAAGGTGCTGGGCTAGAAACCAGGAGTCTGTGAGTTCTAGTCCCGCCTTAGGCATGAAAGCCGGCTGGGTGACCTTGGGCCAGTCCCTCTCTCTCACCACAACTCACCTCACAGGGTGGTTGCTGTGGGGAAAATAGGAGGAAGAAGGAGTATTGGGTACATTCACTGCCTTGAGTTATTTACAAAAATAATTTTAAAATCTAAAAAAAAAAAGGGTTCCTCAGTATTCCACAATGGCTCCATCTCTTCCCCCACTGCAACCATTACACTACTGAGTATCAGTGGCATAAGGTCAAAACTTCAGCTTAATTTCAAAATATATGCAATTAAATGTGTATATTTCATTGTCTAGTCATTTTTTTAAAAAGGCAAGGGGAGATCATTTTCTGGAGAAGCACTTTATCAGTGCAAATAACCTTGGCTTGGGTGAAGCCCCCAAAGTCAGGGGCAGTATGACTTTAGATAGCAGATGCTGGAAGCAAATGTCTGGGACAGACGTTGGCACCACCTGCTGCTTTGAAGTTGAAGTTGAAAGAGGGGTGGTTTCCCATCTTGTTCAGAGTGGGGGTGGTTTCAGAATTAATTTTTGAATTTACTTTATTGCTGTGAGGCTGCAGAAGGTTCTTATGTTATTGGATTTTTATTCTAGGCAATCAGATGGAATATTGGAAAGAAATTATGTATGGAGGCTCGGGACTGCTGGTTCGTCAGCAGGAAAGCTCTTGGAAAACAGACAGAATGGGACAAAATTTGGAATTGGGAAGAAGTCAGTAAAAGACAGACTGAGTTCAAAAATGGCTGGGGATTGTGGAGAATAAAAGAATCCAGAAAAACCAATTGAATGAACTCCATGTGTGTGTGTGTGTGTGTGTGTGTAGTTGACCATTGGCTTGGAATGCTGATGGTTGCTCCATTTTAGGACCACTTTCTCTTCCATGCTGGTCACCTGACCCAGATCAGTACTATTTATAAAGGATTGGAAAGAATTTCAGGAGCCCAGTCGTGCGTGCTTTCCCTACCTCGTGTTTTTTTGTGCCATATTTGTCTCTATCTCATATTCCAAAAGTCCCATGGAGGAATTCCATAATAATGTTTTCCCAGAGCCATTTAACTGAAGCATGAGAAAGTAGAGAGGCTGCAGCCCACTAGAGAGATGACTGTAACATGAAAAGAGGGTACTTGTCTATACTCCTTTGTCTTCTTGTCCCTAAGGCATTTATACAAATTCTGTACTTTCCTTGGGGTAGAAAACATAATTAAATTCCTTCTCCATCCCCCTCAAGGAAAGGGTTGAACCAAAATGGACCTGCTTGGCATAGCATTACAGCAAACTGGTTTAGTGAAGCAGATTTACTCTTTATAGCTCTAGATGAGAATAACTGGAGGCCCAATCTTCACTCATTTCCACCCATTTTAATTTAATCCATTTGAGTGCAGGAAGACTGTCAGCTCAGGAGGATGGTGCATTAAAGGCCTGGATGATTTATAATATGGATAGGGTTATATAGATATACATCTGCATGCCATCAATATATTTATATATAGCTATTGAAAAAGAAGACGAAGAAAAAGCCATACGCTGAAGTTAGCCTTTTTCCCGCAATTGCCCAGGGCCCCAGGGCCCGGCCTTCATGTATCTACGCTGTATTTTAGCTTCAGACTGACAGATCTCCATGTAGAGCTGGATTTTCAATCCTTCATGACTATCTACTTGTCACTTGAAGGTGAATGGTAGCACCCAGGTTGATCCCTAGCTACTTTCACAGTTACTTATCTGTCTTTATGGATTCATCTACTGTGTCAAGTGGGTGCATAACAGCATTACTGTCAGGTGACAAAACTGTCCCCAGGGTGTCACAAACAATTCTCTTTCCTGGTAGATGCAGGTAAGCAGAACCCCGTAGGCTGTCTGGCTGCTTCCCCCTTCTCCACCACATTTCATTCTTTGGTCTTAATTACTGCCTACAAAAATGTTCCTGCCCCAAAACTCTAATTTAATTTAGATCAGAACTACTTCCACTTTAAGCTCTTGAAACAAAGAGGGAGAGAGAGAGGGAGGGAGGGAGAGATTTTTCAGAAGTAGGCTTGTCACTCCATTATGACATTTTCATTCACCATGTCTTATTACAAACTAATGCAGGCCCATCATTGTTTAAAAACCCTATTATAATACTAAGTAGGAGAGCCAGTTTGGTCTAGTGGTTAAGGTTCTGGGCTAGAAACCAGGAGTCGGTGAGTTCTAGTTCTGCCTTAGGCATGAAAGCCAGCTGGGTGACCTTGGGCCAGTCCCTGTCTCAGTCCAACTCAGTGCAATGTAGACTAGCCTCCTTGTGGTGCACCCCAGGCAACGTGACTTGTCACGGCTAAATAGTCTACACATCTGGCTGCTGGACCTCACAAGGATTTCCCAGCAAGAAAAAGCAGCATGAACACCAAACTGCTATGCCATACAATAAAATAGTAAGAACAACAATAAGAATAAGAAGTTAGTCACCAAAATGGGATGGGAGGATGTTAATACCTGCTTTTATTTGACATTTTCATTCAACCAAGTTACTTTACGTTGGATTAACCCTTTTTTGCTCAACACTCTTTTGAGATTAAGATTAATTCTTGTATGAAAGGAAAGAAGGAAAACCCATCTGTCTAACAGTGGGCTGAAGCTGATGCAGACTGGGGGAAAAAACTGTCCTTGACTAATCAACTGCCTTTTTATTCTTTACTGAGAAAGTTAGACTCATGCCCCAGCTAGAGATTTGTTCTCTTATCCCCCATTTATGAACCTTGTTGAAACTCATGTGAGAATTACTTCTATGTCCTGCTCTAGGTCCGCATAGTTAAAGCAATGGTATTCCCTGTAGTAACATATGGCTGAGAGATGGACCATAAGGAAGGCTGAGAGAAGGAAGATCGATGCTTTGGAACTGTGGTGTTGGAGGAAAATTCTGAGAGTGCCTTGGACTGCAAGACGATCAAACCAGTCCATCCTCCAGGAAATAAAGCCAGACTGCTCACTTGAGGGAATGGTATTAAAGGCAAAACTGAAATACTTTGGCCACATAATGAGAAGACAGGACACCCTGGAGAAGATGCTGATGCTAGGGAGAGTGGAGGGCAAAAGGAAGAGGGGCCGACCAAGGGCAAGATGGATAGATGATGTTCTAGAGGTGACGGACTCGTCCCTGGGGGAGCTGGGGGTGTTGATGACTGACAGGAAGCTCTGGTGTGGGCTGGTCCGTGAAGTCACGAAGAGTCGGAAGCGACTGAACGAATAAACAACAACCTGCTCTAGGCCAGCCTTGGCAAAACATTGTTCTAAGTGTGCATACCCTTTCCCCAGCCAGTGATTAATTCAATTGTCTAAGTCAGTGTTTCTCAACCTTGGCAACTTGAAAATGTGTGGGCTTCAACTCCCAGAATTCCCCAGCCAGCATGGGGAATTGGGAGTTGAAGTCTACACATCTTCAAGCTGCCAAGGTTGAGAAACACTGGTCTATGTATTCACCCACATGATTCAGCTTGCTCTAGCAGGAAAACAGCCCACTAACTGTTTCTCAAAGATAGCAATGCAGGATGTAATCCTCAACCTGCTGCTGCCCATTGCAAAGGCAATTTTTACCATATTTTGTTCTCTGCATGAAAAGAGGTGTTTTCCAGTGGTGAGAATGTTCCCTTTCCTCCAATCACTGATTGGGGTCATTTCAGTTTGGGCTGCTGGACCACCTGTCTCCTTCTGAAGGGAATGTCCCATGGTGGACAGTAGGCCTCTGTTGTTGCTTTTCCTCTTTGTTTTACTGGTGGGCCAATGCAATGGCGAACCTCAGATCCACATGGCGTTGTTTCCATCATTTGGCGTTTCACTCTCAAAGCAATGGTTGTGAACTTCAAATGGACCGCTTTGTACTGAGCTCACTTGAAACTGAACCTTCTTAACATCCCTCAGACACAAATAAGCATCCCCTTGCCACTCTGAAGGAAGAATTATCATCTTTGTTCTGTATACCAGCCCAGCAAATGAATTCTGAGATTGGTGAGGTGGCAAAATTTATTTTGCAAAAAGAGGCACCAAAATATAGCAACAAACTCTGGCTTCATGTGGTGAATATTTATTTTTTGCGGTTCTAAAGTGGGCTAGCATGTTGTATTTCAAAGAAAAGACTGGAAAGCTTTGTCTAATAAACCCAGAAGCAATTAAAAACACCACCTAACCGTGTAGTTAGAAAGGCAAAAGATCTCAAGCTTCTCATGGAGACCCTGACCTCAAACGCCGACATGGTTTGATAGGAAATTTAATGTAATCGCTGGAGAAAGCCAACGGGGTCTATTGTCAGCAATGAAGTCTGAAAGTTAGAAGAATTAATATAAGGATACATTGGAAGTGCCCTCCAGGGACAAGTCTGCAGAACCAGGGCAAGATCAAGAGGAGAAATGGCTCCAGAAGTAATTCCGCGATGACATTCTGTCATTGCTGCTAAATGGAGAGGGGGAAAAAATGACCAGATGCCGCTGTGTGCATTCTTTCCTTATCTAATACAAATGAATATCGCTGACTTGCCAATGATCCACCTAAGTTGGAGAGATATTTTCTCTGGGAACCACAGAAGTTCCATCCAGAATGTCAGCAATGAAATAAATAAGCGTAGGTAGGAGTCCGGTTAGCGGATCCTGCTGCCTGCACAGCTCTCCATTAAAACTCAATAAATCTCAGCGTTTCAAAGAAAAGGCAAAAACAGTTCTCTTATTGTTTTAACGTGGAGGACAACCTCAACTCTAAGCTGAAATCTCTTCTACTTCCCCAACTCTCTTTCTTTCTCTCTCTTTGGTGAATTATTTATGTCAGGGGCAGATAACTGCTCATAATCCATAAGGCTGTGCGGGGTTTTCCCTGCCTTTCAGCTTCTGAAGAGCGTCTGAACAGCACTAGGTGGAGGGTACTTGTGTATTGACTTATACATTTCAAAACAGCACCCAAGCATGACAAATAGACCCCATATTTCCACCACCCCCTTTTCTTTTTACCTTCTGGTTTTTTATTCACCTGACCAACCCAGGCAAGGGGTCTGATTAATGTTGGGTGGTCAGAAGTATGCAAAAGTAAAGAAAAAGAAAATAAGGAAAAAAGATAGTGAGGCAAGGTAAGCCTCCCAATCCCTCAATTCCAACTGGATTTTTTAAAGATCACTTTGGGGGACATTTCCTTTGAAGGGAATTAAAAGTTCTGCAAATGTCATGTTCCTGGTTTGGACTGGCATTAGAAATCATCAATATGCAGAAAGTGAGTAGATTGATAGGTACCACTTCGGCGGGCAGGTAACGGCGTTCTGTTTAGTCATGCCGGCCACATAACCACGGAAGTGTCTACAGACAAACGCCGGCTCTTCGGCTTTGAAACGGAGATGAGCACCGCCCCCTAGAGTCGGACACGACTGGACTTAATGTCAAGGGAAACCTTTACCTTTACCTAACAAGTTTGTGGACTCCTCAATGGAGCTGGGTGGGGATTCTGGGAGTTGAAGTCCACACATCTTAAACTTGTCAAGGTTGAGAAACACCATTCTAGAGTATTCACAGAAGAATGCAATTCAAATGAGGTTTGGAGGTCATTTAAACCAACTCTATGATGGCAATGTTGGGGACAACTGCTACATCTCTGAAAGGTACTGTCCAACCCATCACCCACTCATCAACCAGCGCATACCATTAGAAGGTTTTTTCTAACCTTTAACCAAAATCTATTTCCCATAAATTTAATTCAGTTGATTCCAATAATGCCTGCGGAGCATCAAAACAAATTTGCTTCATTTTCTCTGAGCCAGCTCTTTGGAGAGCTATTATATTTAATATTTTTTCCAGGTTCAGCCGCTCCAGATCTTTCAACCAGTCCTCCTAAGGTTGCTGTTTTCTCTCAAGCTACTTCTCCAAACCTCTGGACAGCACCATTTCTAAAAAATCTCTATACAAATCAAAATAATTTTCCTCACGTGCAGAAAGCTGCAAGATCAAGGAGATGGCTCCGTTGCAATCCCTTTACCTGACATGAGAGCTTTTGATATGTCTGTGCAAATGACACTGTGTCAGACTTTATACTTGCACGGTAATAAATCTCTCACTCCAGAAACTCAGTCCTTCTTCATTGGCTAGCTAAGAGCAAATGCTTTTCAAACCCAGTATGATGTTTTATTGCTGGCAAGAAAGGAGTCATATATACACAGAAGATTAGCTACTGCAGAACATAGGAACAGTCCCTTCCTCCCTTGATACAGATATGGAATCAACCCCAAAATTTAAATTCTGGACTTTTTCCTCCTGCCTTTTTAAAGTAACACACTGTGGGCCATTTTTAATTCAGGCTTGAGGAAAGACACATTCCACAAAGGCTATGTTCCCTAATAATTTTGTCTGGGCTGAGAATCATAACTTCCTGCCTTGCCATCTTCAGCCCTTATACCTTGTGTGATGAAAGTGACAAGGGTGAATATGAATGCAACTTGGACCTGAATTGAGCCAGCTTTTTCCCAGGTGTAGAATCGACCTTCTTTGGAGCAAAAATTGGTTTATATTCTGGATGCACATTTTAAGCAGCACTTTCAAAAAGGCTTGTAATGGACTGGGAGAATTCAAAGGCAAGGTGGGGGGAAGGGAATGAGGGAGGGAAATTGGACATTTCCCCATCTTTCTCCAAATTAGGAAAATGTTGGGGAGGTGGGGGGAGAAAAAGCCAGAGGAAAATTGGGTTCACAACAAATAGTCCTGAGCACCTGAACAACAGCAGCTACGGGAATGGCCAAGTTACTGTCACGCTGGAGGTTGAAATTGGTTGCGCTTTCCCCAGCCTCTTCTTCGAGTTTACATTTTTAGAAAATTAGGATCCCGTCTTTCATTCTTGGAAATCTCGCTGCGTTCAGTGAAACTTCTGAGTTGTGCTATCCAGGATGCTGATGGCGCTTCTTCCAGCTGTAACAGTCACACACAGCCATGACAGTGGTAGTGAAAGCAGGAATTCTAATTATCCCTTCTAAATGCCCCAAATACCATGTCCACCAAAAGCCCGCTGCTCATTAGTAGTAGTAATTAACTTTACAACTGTCAACACAGACATCGTGCAAGCTGACAGACAGATAGTAGCTCTGAGGGTGCTAATAAATCCAGAAATAACAACTTGACACGCAGATGCACAAAAGGATGCAGGTGATAAAGAAATGTTGACATCAAATCTAATTATCTCCGAAACGGCCAACTACGAGCAAATCCCCCAGTAATGTGGCATTATTGCATGCAATCAACTCTGCAGAACGGCTCTTAACTGCGGCATACAATAGGGTTTTTATGGCCGCTTGTCATATCAACGGAGGACAATATCAAAAAGGAAATTATGAGTGTCATGACCTCTCTCAGCGTTAAAAATAAAATAAAATAAATATAGGAAGTGAGGTGGGGGTAGGGAAATCCAGTGATGAATATCAACCTGGCTAGGCACGGCATATTCTTCCCTCCTGCAACCCTGACGAGTTTTAAAGCTGGGATGATATATGACATTTTCATCAGGCACTTCAGGGATGTCACCAAGAGGAAAAATAAAGGCCCTGAAAAGAGATGATGAGGTGAATTATGCAACTATAATTGCCGATCATAACCAGATCTGAGCAGACAATTGCTGTTGTCATATTGAGATTGCCCCCAAATTGTCACGCAAAGCAATGGATCCTTACTACGGCCAACTCCAGCCAATATCTTGATCATTTTTCACTCTGCTCCTAGGTAAATTCAACTTCCTTAGCATTCCCCACTGCAGCCCAGGGCGACAGAAAGCTCCCAATTTGAGGAAAGAAATATGTGTAAAGTATAGCGTTTTTTTTCATTTCCCCCCCATGCATAAGAAGATGAAACATCTTTATCATACGTATTGTCGGGCACAGCTTATACAAAATATGAGTTTATCTCCCTGACTTGGGTTGATTCTATAAGCAAAAAAGAGAGATCTCAAGGGCAGGGCAGATGCTATGAAAAGAAGAGATAAACCACTCTCTTCTCCTTGCTGATGCCTTTCTTGAAAATCTCAATGGAAATCAAACGCCAGCAATTCTCATTAAAGGGAATCGAGGGGCGTATGGAGATGTTAAGTTTCAAAACAAAACTACCTTTCCAAGTGAGGAGGAAAAAAGGGAGATAAAGCAAGCTTTTCCCACTTATGTGGTGGATTTCAGATGATCCAGACAATGCAAAATAAACAAAGGAGAAGAAATATCCTCCACTAAAATAATAGGATGGAAGGCTCGGTACTAACTATTTGGTGATAACAATCAGCAATAATACCTGGGGCACAGAGGTGAAAAGCCCCATCTGATCCAGAAGGAAAGTAATTCATTGTACAAGACTGTCCGTACGAATTAGTTTGATCAAGTCATTACCCAGACAGTTAGGTTTTGTTTATCAATTTGACCTTCCTCCAAATGAGAAGCAACACATTTCCGTGTCGACAAAGGATGCTTTGACTCCAGGCTCAGTTATTTCAGCATCTTTGCTAACCTTAAAGACTGTAGTGGAAAAGGGCAGGATCGAGAAACTGTAGGTTTTTGCACTGTGAATGAATAGATATTCCTGTTCATTTCTGCTTCTCTGTGAGTGTATAAAAATGACAATAAGCCCAGGACCAAACCTTTATTGAAATGCAACATGATTTGAACCTGCCTGCTCCTTTTGTTTTAAATGTCAAGAGGAAGGAAGGAAGGAAGGAAGGAAGGAAGGAAGGAAGGGAGGGAGGGAGGGAGGGAGGAAGGAAGGAAGGAAGGAAGGACAGGGAGGGAGGGAAGGACAGGGAGGGAGGGGGATAGGGAAGGAAGGAAGGAAGGAAGGAAGGAAGGAAGGAAGGAAGGAAGGAAGGAAGGAAGGAAGGAAGGAAGGAAGGAAGGAAGGAAGGAAGGAAGGGGATTATGTTTCTTTATTAGCATTAGCATTATCTGTTCTTAATTCCTTTTATATTCCCTACCTTATCTTGGGCCTTGAGCACTAATTGCAAAGCAACATTGGCATGATTCTTTGCATTTTGGAAAAACACCAGCACATGGCTGGCTGCTAGAGATAAGCGCTCCCTCGCAAAGTTTAATATATATCTTGATCAACTTCTTTAAGGCTTCCATTTACAGGCTGGGCCTCCTGGAGACTGAGATTTTGCACCAAATTGTGGTTCCATTGCTCAGTTGAAAGAATCTTAACCGAGATGGTTGTCAGAGGTGTTGAAACTAGGGATATACAGTGTTATATAGAATCCTAGCACTTTGAGAGACTGTTAACACAAGGCAGGGGGAGGAAAGGGAGAGAATTATCACATTTAACATGGAGCGATGTCAAATATAGTCGGACTTTAAATCCATTAGCTGAATATTTAGAAAGTGGCAAATATATCTGGCGCATTCCTGTAGATTTCAAGGAGGAGACCAATATGCAAAGAGATTGCATGGCTAGAGGGTGGCTAGTGATATACTGATATAACTATATAGTGATATACCGTATGTTGAAGCCGGTACATAAAACCAGACATGTCACTAGAAGGAAAAATAACAAAACTTAGACTTAGTTACTTCGGTCATGTTATAAGATCAACATCGTTGGAGAAAGACATTATGCTTGGAACAGTCAGTGGCAAAAGATGACGAGGACGCCAAAGAATGCATGGCTGGATGTAATCAAAGTAGACACAGGCCAAAATATAAAGCAACTGAAAGAAGCTGTACAAGATCGGAAATCATGGAGAGAGCTGACTTATGGAATCACCAAGGGTCGGGTACGACTGAATGGATAATTCAATTCGATTCAAGTGATATACTGTATGTGTTTGGACTTGGCCACCATCATTCATTCATTCATTCATTCATTCATTCATTCATTCATTCATTCATTCACTCACTGAATTTATATAGCCGCCCATCTCACTCGCATGTGACTGTGGGTGGTGTACACAATTAAAACAAGTGCTAAACAATCAATATAATTTATCCATTAAAACAGTTCAAAACAGTTCAAAAACTCTAACAACAAAAGACAGGGAAGAATGCAATCAACTTATATCAACCATTTGATGGGCTCCATGTTTCCATGGGATCCCCAGGCCCAACGGCAAAACCAACTTTTGAGGGCATTCTTGAAGGCCAAAAGGGTTGGGGCCAACCTTACCTCGGGGGGAATGATGTTCCAAAGGGTGAGTGCCCTGGCAGAAAAGGCTTTCCTCCTGGGCCCTGCCAAATGAAGCTCCTTGGCTGACGGGACCCACAACATGCCCCTCCTGCATGGTTATTTCCTACCATAATAGATCCTATTAAAAAACTGAATCCATGTGTATCTGTTATAGGAATGTGTCTCAGAGCTGTATGTTCTTTCTCAAATTCAATTCAATGGACAAACCCTTGGTAGATGCTTGGAACCACCAGATACTCCCAGGATGGGGGACTCTGCTAATTTCACTTGAGTCAACTAACCACTACTGAAAACTTTCCACAGTGCCCCCTTCAATACTAGGGACCTTGTGAGATTTAAAAGGATGCATTGCAAGACCAGCTACCCCAGCTTATGTGGGTTCAAGGCAGGCAGTAGAGCTGATGGGTCCAGTAGGAATCAGTGAGGAGCTGGTGATGGAACAAGAATAACAGTGTTTTTTTAGCTCCACAAATGAACCTGACTTGGAAACAGTTAGGAAATAAGGCTTTCAAAGAGGATCAATCTTTTTTGCTATTAAAAAAAAATCCATTAACTCACACTGAGCAAGGAAGTCTATTTCTACACCCACTTCCTTCTGGAGAATTTTTTGTATTTCTTTACGTGCATCTTCCGTAAAAAAAAATGGTCTGGATTTATATGTACATTTCTCAGAGTCAGAAGGACCTGACAGCTGTTATCCTTCCATAAGAAAGTCAAGTGCATGGAAGAGGGTTGAATTCCATCTTCCTGTCTCTGTATCCCCCTTCCGGAGACTCGGTGAAGAGACAAGTCTCTCCTGATGCTGCTGCCGCGGTTGCCGAGCAACTCTGGAGCAACAGCACATCACCAGTGGCTAATTGTTCCCAGCATTTTGGGCTGTGCAAATCAAGAAGGTGACGGGATAAATAGAAAGCAGCTGGGATGCTCAGAAGATGGGCCACCGACAGGAAAGTTAAAGAATGAAGAATTCCCAAGAAAAGCAAAGTTTGAAAAACCAAACAAGAAATCAGAAGACCAATTCCAAAGACCCTGTAGGAGAAAATGATTGTGCATCTATATAAACCAGACCATTGACTGAAGGCCAAATTAATACATTACTCACACGGTTTGCCCCGTAGTTGTTGTTTTCACAAATAGATGTTCCCACACAAAACTGGGCTGGAATCCTGGGGTAGGTAGTGTTAATCTTTTACTCCATCACAGCTTTATTAGCCTTCTCATCTACTATTTGCAGGACACAAGTGGTTCTACTGGTAGTTGGCCAAGCTTTCCTCCCACTGCAAAAAGCAGAGACAAAGACATTTGCAGCTGAGATGGAGGAATGGATGGAAGCTCTTCTAACTGGATCTTCAGAGGCAAGGAAAGATTAAAAACTCTCCTCCACCTCACGATTGTCATCTGGTTCATCCAAGCTAGGGATGAATAAATGAAAACAACATCTACACAAGAGCAAACAACCAGATGAATGCTGTATTCAGTTGGCCTTCCTGAATTGAGAGTTGTCTACAACAGTGTTTCTCAACCTTGGTAACTTTAAGATGTGTGGACTTCGACTCCCAGAATTCCCCTGCTTCCCATGATCCCTACCTAGTTACAGAAGTTCTTAAAAAGAAAAGGAGAATCCTCATCCTGGCTCAGGGGGATCTTGTACTATGTTTAACTAAAATTGTTGGATTGTTCTTTTTTCTATCCTTGCCTTTGTTCCTCTCTTCTCCCCTCTTGTAAATTGAGATCCTATAGGGTGCAGCCAGCATACTCTCCCATCTTTGCAAGAAAGGCCAACCACATGGACCTTGTGAAGATATTCCAAATCTTTGAGCCAGGGACATGTTTGTGATCATATGCAGAACAGACATTCATAAATGGGCTACTCTGGTGGCATGGCTGGTTATCAAACATCCATTGAAGGAAAACTACCCCTCTAGGGTGATCTCTGCCATCCTGTTGGGTTGCCCCAACTTATTGCTGCAGATAGCTATGTTTGAAGCTGGCGCATTGTCATATTCCAGTTTATTGTTTATTTATATTCAAGGACATCTTTGGGGTGCGTGGGTGGGAAATCTGCAAGGTGGCAGGTACAGCATCATGATCCAAGCCCCACGTCTTTGTACATGGGTGCAATCTCGATGCAGGTATACAAGGGACAGGGCTGGGATCACAAGACCAAGTCCACCATCTTGCAGGATTTTAACTCTCCCTTGCGGATGCTATTTATATTTATACAATATATCTGGGAGCATGATGGCTCTTGTGGGTAACACATCACCTACCCATGAGATACCAGAAGAAAAACACCCATCCCTAAAAAATAGCCCAAGCCTTAAAACTAGCTCCAGAGCTCTCAAAACCGGGTCATGCTTAATTTTCAGGAGATGAGTGGGGTAGGCCCTTTTCAGTAGTAGCCCCACATAATAATCAGACTCATAAAGAGGAGCAAATACTGGAGTTACCAGTATTTTCAGAACCTACAGTATTGTTCCTTGGTGCATGATAAAAATGATGCCTCTTATGCTTTTATAGGTGTACAAGGAGCAGAATAACATTCAGTGTTGAAACCAGACCTTTTAACCTATGGCATGCCGAAGCTAATAATTCAGTCAGAGTTAACTGAGACAAAAGTCCTGAGGTTTGTTTTGTTCTTGCTCTTTGGATCTTTCTGGTTCAAAGAAGACCCCAAGTCTTCTGCGCCGTTGAAAGTTAATTTGAGATCTATTCATAATCAAATTTCATCCTGGATTTTCTGGTTAGTCTAACAGAGTTAATTCCCCTAATGTTAGCGAGGCATGGGAGAAGTCTCAGGCGGGCAAGCCAACCTGGGATTTAGAGCAGCTGTCAGAAAACACTCGGAGGGATTCCACATTAGCTGGAATGCAATCAGGCAGAAAACCTATTGCATAGTGCTAAATATACTTAATCGCATCTATTAGAGACAAAAATGGACTAAGTAATTATGACAATAACCAAACAGTGTATGGAGATGGTGGTGGGGGTGGAGATTAATAATAATAAAAAAAGAGTTCTTAGTAGGGGAAAAAAGCCCACACTGGATTGCACCATAAAGTAGAATAGATGTCAATGGGGCATTTCAGGGACACTGTTTGCTTATTATCTAAATATTGTTCCTCCTTGCAGTCTTGCATATATATCATCTGCAGGAATGAAATCACCGAAATATACACTCCTTTGTCCCTCTCTCATTCTTTTAACAGAAATCAACTTGTGTGTTATTTGAAAGTATATAAGGCACCTCTTTCACCCACAGAAATGCCTACTAGAAAGTCTGTGTTTTCACTCTACCTTCCGAAAACACCCCTTAAAGAAAAGGACTGTCAGCCCTTTTGTTTCCAAGCCACACACATGCAAATGAAGAAAGCTTTCCTCCTTTTAAGTAAAACAAAATTGTATTAAGTAACATAAAATATTGTATAAGTGAACAATAAAACACATCAAAACATGTGTTTACTCCAAGCTTATCTTTGCCATTGAGATGACAAAGCCTAATATTTCAGTTATTCAAAGCTATATAATAAAGAATAATAAACACACACAAAAACACAGCGTGCATAAAATACTAAACAGATACAACAGGAATCAGGGGCCTACAACTACTTGTGATCCTTAAGAGATTCCTTAAATCTTTGCTAACAGACTTATCAAGCATGTTATCTGGGATCCTTTGACTCAAGGTACTGGAAAAATTTCCCATGGGACATTGTTGCTCATAAACACACATGATGCGTTTTGAGTGTTCACTTTTCCTGATCATTTGCATCAATGCTTAGGACAAATGTGTACTATAAATATCGGTTTTAAATTAATTTAAATTGGGGTTTCATTTTACTTAAGCTTGAATCCAAGGGTACGCTTCTGTAAATTACTTTCTGTAGAAGAGGCCACTTTCCAGTCTAAGCAACGTTACCTTTCTTCAACTTTTTTCCAGCTCCAGACACATGCACACAGCTCCCAAAGCTCTGCAGAAAAGGCTTTGTAGAAGTGTGAAGAGTTGTAGCAAAGACCGTGAGCACGTCCCATTGTGCTGGAGGAAAGTTCTTTGGTATAACAGAATCGTGCCCGTTGCTCTTTGGTATAGCGGAAACTCTTACACAGGAACACAGTGTTTATCTACCCAACCCAGCATTTTACCCTCTGACAAACATGGCTTCTAGGATCACCAACAGTGATCTTTTCCATCATATTACCTGATCAATTTAAGCGGAAACACCTGCTGCTCACAAAGCAGGTTTTTTTTATTATTATTATTGAACTAGGGACCTATTTAGAAAGCAGGGATGTGTGAAATGATTCCTCCAGATCAGCATTTCTCAACCTTGGCAAACTTGAAGAGGTGTGGACTTCAACTCCCAGCATTCCCCTGAAATGGAGCTGGAGAATTCTGGGAGTTGAAGTCCACACTTCTTCAAGTTGGCAAGGTTGAGAAACACTGCTCTGGATCGATTTGGGACCCTGACGTAAGCAGAAGTCACTGAAGCACAATCATAATGTTCAAGTTTCAAGAGAGGGTCCATCACGGTAGGTTGAGAAATGAAGCAGATAGGGTGCTTTATTCCATAGGATGATTGTTATGTTCATGGTGGGGGATATAACATCCATATATATGTGGAAGCAAGTAGGTCAGCCTTTCCCAACTTTGTGCCTTGCCAATATGTTGGAGGACACACACACACACACACACAAAAGGGGGGGGGAGGGAATAAAACTTCCTGAGGCAGAAATAGGTGGAAACTTGGATACAATCTCATCCACAATATCTGTACTTGCCAATGTGGATTTAATTGCCTTTATGGTACTGAAAATTAACACTGAAATTTACTGCTGAGCAGGCCCAGGTGTTAATATCAGCCTGACAGGCTAAAAATTCCAGCGTGAGAGCAAGCTGCTTTCTCGAACAAGCCCACGCATCTGCACAGTGGCACCAATCTGACAGAACACCAGTTTGGATTTCTGTCTCCTCTGTTCCACAGAAGGGGATTTCTTTTTAAAGCTTGTTTATGCCAATTAGCATTATTCTCTTTAAAAAAGTAACAACAAAAGATCCACCCAAGTGTCCAACACTTATGGAGGGGGTGGGGGGACAGTCACAACCACTGATATGCTAAATTACATGAATAATTAAGCATGCAAGACTTACAGTAATGATAAAACAATCCCTTAAATGACAGAGTAAAACAATACCTCTTAAAAAAAAATAGAGCGAGAGAGAAATCACAGGGCATCTGGTTTTTGTTTTTTGCTTTTTTTTTTTTTTTTTTTACAAAATTTCTTTCTCAGGCTCTGGATCTTAATTTTTTACAGTTGACAGCAGTCCTATTTGAGCCAGTTAGTGGCATCTGGATGCTAGATAAACAGACACACAGGCGGGCGGGCACACACACGCACACTTGTGAGCACAGGCACACACAAGGCAACAATGCCATGCACTTTAATTAATTGTGGAGAGATTACATGGTCTTCCAACCGTGTAGTCTGTCATCAGCAGGCATTACAGATTTATATTAGATGTTTCTCTACGGTGTCAAGAATAATTAAAATGGGGATGGAAAAGATGCCAGCTAGTAATATTTTACATCAGTGGCAATTCTGAGCAGGAAAGGGAGGGGAAAGAAAGAGAGAGAGAAATTGCCACTGCCAAACAATTTAAAAAGAAGATGTCAATTTTGGTAGCCTGACTGTGTAAGGAATAAAAATTAGGATGGCAAAGTAAGCCAAAATATTTAACCACCTTGAATAATGAGAGGCTCATGTTTAATCTATCAGACCTACCAGAATTGGAGTGACATGTCAGAGTTATTAACGAAGGAGCCACCAAAATACAATGACTAACATATGTTTTCCCTTTCTTTTTCCTGAAAGGGACTTCTGTGCAAGTGTGACTTTTTTTTTTAATGTCCTGGAAAAACAGAAATGTCAAATGTACCCCAACGCAGAGCCCTTGTATAGTGCTAATTTTATTCACAGAATCTAAAATGAAGCTCTTCTAAAAGACCCAATAGCTAAACTTGAATATCAAGTCAAACCTCCCCTTTTCCAATCCCCCATTAGAAACCACACAAGCCTGTCTTTATGATTTGGCGAGCAAAGTCAGGAAAGGGACCCTTGGTCCCCCACCCCCAAATCCAGAAGAAGGGGGCTATCTGAACCCCAGCTGAGAAAGTCTACAGTATTCTTACCCATTCTTGTTCTAACTGTAGGAACAGAATTTGCTTCAGCAATATTCTCATTCTTATGGATGGCATTATGTAGTTACAGTGCAGTCAAGAGCTATGCTGAATTCTCCTTCATTGTAGCATGATCTCTTATTCTGTAGCCTTCCTGACTTCTTAGGATACCATCAAATCCTAAGGAAAAGATTCAAGAAGGTATTCTTCTCCCTGGGTTGTTACCACTATGAGCAACTTCTTCTCTTGACAACTTACTGGAGAAGTTCTTCCGTTGAAGAAATCCAGAGGAGTCGTCCACCCAGGTTCTCTGCCCATTTTTAAAAGCTATTTGTGACCAGTTCTAATCAAAATGGAGAAACATATTTGTTCCATTCAGGGAAGAATCACTGGTTCATGCAACATGGTAAGCCAGGATATATTTTTAAAAAGCAGTCTATCGTACAAGCCATGGTGAGAGCTGTATCACAATTACTAGTGAATGGAAGGTAGGAGTCTCAAGCTCACATGATGATTATTTGCTAGAAGACAGGCTTTCAGAAGAAGAGAGCCACAAAGGCCTTTTAGATTATCTTAGAAAACAGGTAGCTGTGCTCCATTATTTATTGATAAGAATACTTTTCCAGATCAGATAGATGATAGATAGATGATAGATAGCTGGATGGATGGATGGATGGAGGGTCAACCTCATCCATTTCATTCATTATAAAGATGAAAACTTTACTGGGTTTTTTTTTCTTTTTATGAAAAAGCAAGTCAGGAAAATGAGCCGTGACATAAGGGCCAACAGAAATGAAAGGCACATAGGAAGCTGGTTTGAGTGGATACAGCCCCAAGTTTCCTTCTCCCCCCTCCTTTTTTATTATATTGTTATAAATCTTGATACATTGCAATACAGTTTCAATACAGTGATGTTTATATGATATGATTACAGATTATTAACATTCTATTATTAAGTACTGAACAATACTTCAAGTTTCCTTCTTTAATATCTGTGAAGTTGCGTTATAGATTATACATTAACCTATGGTATTGGGAATGACCTGAAAACTCAGCTATCATGACTACATCTGGGAAAGAAGCTTTTGTATCAGATTACCTTGTCCCTTATTCTTCAACAATGCAGTGACAAGAAGGCGGTGAGAATGATTCACAGAACTCGGTGGTAGCTACTGAATCCACCCTGCTTTGATGCTTGCTTTGATCAAAAGTGATGTATCATATTCGTCGGTGCTACAAAACAGTTTAGTTTTCTCATTCCAGCGTGCAGGGGTTGGGGCGTCTCTTCTCCAATCACAGCTTCTCTCCTGGAGAACTTATACCTTCCCTTGTTACTTTCAAGTTCAACATGCCAAGAAGTGACAACAATGCAGCCTCTGTGAATACTTCATTTGTCCTGAGGAACAAATGTGTCATGGTTCAAACAGCCTTCCAATTAGTTCTCTTCTCATCACCAAGTTGGAACCAGAGCGAGATGAGAAAGTTCCAGCTGTGGGTCATTCAGTCCACCTCTTCTTACAGGCCAGTAAACGAAAATGGTGAACTGGTTTGTCATGTTAAGAGTGTTTCTGGTTAAAGTGGCATCCCACTTTTCCTCCTGGCTTGTTTTGGCATTTTGGAATAAAGTGCCCAGATCTGTCTACCAACTTCTCAAACTCTTCTTCTGTTCTGTTTTTCTATCTCATTCTCAGAGTACTTTAGAATGACCTTCCATTGCATGTTCCCCATCACTTTGCCTTCTCCAAGGCTGCTTCCTTATCTGAGAAAATTCTCTTGGAAGAGAGTGGTTTCCTTGAGCTACATTTATTTGGGATTTACCAAGATATGAGAAACCATGGAAGCTGCAGGCCACCAGAGAAAGGATTGCCCAGTGAATGACAAGACAGCCCACATTCCTTAGGGACCTTATAATACAAAAACTGCCCATTCAATCTACTAGAACTACGCATAACCAAGAAATTCTCATGCGTTGTGTCAATACTGTATCAAAACAGAAGCCTTTTTTGCACAGAAGCAATTACATGGCATACTTTGGCACAACATTACCATATGCACCTCAAAGGACACATGGTACTCTAGATTGATGATTGTTTATGTTTTTCACAATGCCAAAACCTTGATTAAAATTCAGTTAAGGTCTACATTACATTTCTGCAATGAATACATTAATTATTGGCACTGATTAAAGGACCCACACTTTCAATCTTTACATTTTAATACTGGGAACTCGGCAGAGCTCTATGCTAAACGGTTTATTAAATTCAAATTAGAAAGAAAAAAATCTTGACATTAATAATAAGCCTATAAACTGTTTTTTTTAAAATAAAGAACTAAACAACAAATTATATCATGATTCATTTTACTGTGAATTGTAGCAACAATGTCCAGCAGAGGCAAAATGTAGACTATCAATAAGTATGTCAATTAAAGATAATACACTTGTTAAAAGGTTATATCAAAGCTGGTAATACACAAAGCTCTGTTTGAGAAGAAATTGGAGCAAATTAGCCTATTAACAGCTGTGGTTTTCTTCAGTTCCTTGTCATGTTTCTATTTTATCTCTGTCCTACTCTAGTGGCTCTACAAAGACACTTAAAATACAACCATAAATCACAACAAAGGATCAGTAAGCAGCCTATCTTTTCAAGGTTTATATGGAGTAATTGAACTGAAAAATAAAGCAACAAAGTTGAAGTATTCATTTCTCCAAAGATTGGATAAGGCAAACAAGATCTTCCAAATCTAAGAAAGACACACAGATACACACACAACAGAAGAAACCAAAGAGTGATAGGATTACTCCCCTCTTGAATGAATTATCTGCTAGTTTATTCAAGCCTCAGGATCCACTAATGTGTTTTAAAATTCCAAAGCAAGGTAATACAGATTAATTATACCTTAACAGATGAAAGACCTTGAATGTGCTTACTTAAAAAATTGGGACACTTGCTAAGAGCAGACCAAGGATTATCTAGCACAAGTTTCTGCAGCAAAGTTCCTCAACCTCCAACTCTATGCAGTCTAACAGAAATGGGCCAGTGGACTTCACTGTGAACCTTCTAAAGTCTCTACTCCACAGTGTCATGGGCCACATCCCTAAAGAGACATGTGCAAGATGATGATATAAACTGTATGCGTTTAATTGGTACAACTTGTATGTTAGGATGGGAAAAATGAAGGAAAACTGGGAAAGGAGGGGTCATAAGAACTGCAGCAGTTCTGGAATCTTGCTGGACCCATGAAAGGTGGCATATTGAATAGGATACCCATTTCTCTCTGCCTGTAGAGAGACAGAGAGAAACAACCTTGGCAAGTTTAAGATCAGTGGACTTTAACTCCCAGAATTCCCCAGCCAGAAACTCTTCTCAAGTTTAACCAGTGATGGGTGTCCAAGCAGAGCAGGATTTCAAAAATGACACCAGAAATTACATTTTTCAAGAAAACTCAAAGTTTATCCCAACCTGGGAGAGAGAGAGAAAAAAAAAAGAGCGTAAACTTACAATAGATTTAAGGGATCATGGTGTTTAGACTGGGGGAAAAAATATTTATTAACACTTTATTAACATGCAAACAGCATGTAACTTTTTCCCCACAACTTTCTTAGAGATCTTTCAGGATAAAAAATGGAGCATTAATTCTTAGGGATGTCTGTCTATCTACTACCTATCCATCCACCAATGCAAAAATATAAGAAAATCACAAAAGCCTTGATAATATTATTACACATGCATCCCCTTTCTCTCTGTGTATGTTATAATTTTCCTGTTCTAAATGTACTTTGGGAGAAGAAGGGTTTTCTTTTAAATACATCCCCCCTAATTTGTATTTATACCCTAACTCAGACCTGTTTCCAAATGGAAAATGTGACCAGCTGAGGTCTATCCCCACTGTCCCCTGTGCAATTTAGCATTTGTTAACCAGAGATAGATAAAAAGATGGTTATTGACCACCCTGAGAAGCAGAATTGTATACTGGAATAAAACCATCTAATATAAAAACTGCATTTAGCTGTTTGGAAATAAACACCTTGAATTTTATTTGCTCATTTAAAGCAGTCAAGAAATTTCCACCTTGATGTGCTTTCATGCTGGAAGCCCTTGTGGGGCTTTGAACCTTTCAGCACTGAGACGCACAGTTTGGGTAAGCTAAAACGTGGGGGTGTGTCTGTAAGAGCAGGGAGAAGTCTGTCAAATTTGGGACTTGTAATAAATGGATTTGCGGGATAATGGGGGTAAAAGCTCTGGGGTAAATTGGCTAGGGAAAAGTCTCTCTACTGTTCCCCATGAATACAGCTCCTTTACTCTTGCATCACTTGGCCCAAAACTAGGAGCAGCAAGTTCCTTGAAACAGTATGATCCAGTATATTTAAAAGCCACCGGCCCTGTAGAATGGCACCATAGAGCCACTTTCCTGGGAAAAAAGATTAAAGCAAACTGGTCCAGCACAATGTGAGAATATGACCATTAAGTCACGTACTTAACCTCTGTATACAGAAGAACTTGGATTCAGTCCTAGTATTTCTGTTTAAAACACAGGATGGTTGGGTTACACCTCGGTTAGAGATCCCAAATTCCGTGACTGCTGTTGAAGAGAAACCTATAATCTGTGTTGGTGTAAGGCACCTTCATATGTTAAAAAGCTCTTAATGGTGTAGTTGGCATTTCCCTGTTTGCACATCCAGATCCCAGCTTCTGATGCCTTACAGTGCTGCTAGGACCTCCCTGGTCTAGCCTTACTTGCACCTTTGCAATATACTACATTGAAAGCTACTTGTCCCACCGTAACTTTGGAGCTTCTTCGCTTCTGGGCAAATGCAATGGGTACACTTTGTCAGATAAAATCCCTTATCTGTCAGCAGCACTCTGGCAAATTAATCATAATTCAATAGGCTACTAATCAAGATTGGCGATGAATGTTATGATATAGCAGTCACGTTCGTCTAATCCATCATGTGTTGGCAGTCACTTCTGACTGAGTTCCCTCTACATTAAGGCCCAGTTTGATCACGGCGGTGTGATCCAAGCAAACAGCGTCCACGATTAACATAATGGACCTCTGAGCAAATATTAATTAATTTTCTTCTCCTCCACCTTGCCTCCTTCTTCCTGAAAAGGCAAACGGGAGCTGGGAGGAGTTCACTCCAGATTTTTTTTTAAAGTAAATCTCATCCTGTAATATATCATGACCAAATTTTTGAACAAGGTGTTCACTCAGTAATTTTCCTTAAATAACAAAGTCAGATGTAATCTGTTGACAGAACTAAGGCTTGATTTATAGACAAGGTAGGTGAGGCTTTTTGTAAGCTGGAAGGGGTAGGAGTGGATCGGGGAGGCAGTTACTGGGACAGAAAGGAGATGCTTAATATATTGTTAAATGTTACTAATTACAAAGCCAGTCATGTCCCATGTCACAAAAATGGTTCTCTCCACTGTCGTTCTTCGGGGGTAATTTACAGCACTGCTTGGAGCAGTTTTTGCTCAAGCTGAAAGCATAAAATGAAAGCTTTCATTGTCTATTGACATATTTTTCTTGTTAAGCAACATTTAAAGTATCGAGACAAGATGCTGTAATCATGGGTTGGTCTACAACTGTTGAGTTCAGCCTGTTGTAGGAGACTGCCGGGTGGGGGGGGGGGCGGGGAAGTGACATGGACAAAGGATACAATTTATTTTTATCGAACTGGAATTGTTCATCAGGGTCTTTATCAGGATGAGACCCAGCATCAGTCCCCAAGATTGCTCATGCCCTTCTAAATCTTAGGAAAGGGTCTTGGCTAAAATAGGGGATCTGCTTGGCAAGCCAGACGTCTAAGTGCAAATCTTCTCCAGGTTGGGTTAGCCAGGCTACTGTCGGTCTCACTAGGTAGACCAGACCAGGAAATCAACTTCCCAGGAAGGCTAAAACTATTTTTACTGAGATTGGCTATAACAACAGAATCTCACAAGTCTGACTGTGCTGCACCTCTTCCTCCTCCTGATGGTTCAGTAAACTAGGGAGGCATTTGTCTGAGCTGCTTCCTAAAGTTATCTCATAGCTTCAGCCTCTTTGACCTCAGTAACGGTTCCTGCATATCTCCGTCAAGGTCATCTTCCTTATTCTCTACAGCTACCAATCTGAAACCAGTGGCTTTCAGTGCACAGAATTCCTGAGTTAGCAGACCAATGGTCTGATTCTGTATAATGCAGCATCCTAGGTGTCTTAATCGGCTGATTCATTGTGATTCTCATCAGAAGCTCTTCCCAGGAGATCTTACAATCAGGAAATTGATTTTTTTTTGTTTTGTCAAAATTGGAGTGCCGTGTCTTGGAAGATCACTACATCTTTATAAGGTTAATGGGTACAGTATCAACCCATGATATGAATACTGGGGAAAACCACATAGATCCTTTTTCTCTACTGCATACAGCTGCTACAAGCATACCACAAGCTGTAGGACTCATTTCAGATTCAGCTTTGGATGCAAAATGCAGTATCAGAAAATGCCCTTATCTGTGATTTTTAAGAAGGCAGAAATCATCACACATTTCTTAAGCTAGAAAGAGCCTAACAACTAAACACTCTAATAAAATGTGATCCTCTTTCTGTATATACTTTAATAATCTATGAGTTTCAAAATTCCTTTCTTCTTCATCCTTCTCCATTTCCAAACACAGATTCTCTTAATCTAATCTCATAATCTGTCTAAGGAAAACAGAAAGGTTATCCAGATGGCAAATGGGACAGCAGAAAAAAATGCCATTCCTGCTAATGCTCTGCTTCCCAATCCGTTACTATTTTCTTGCTGTATTTGCTTTCATAGAGAGTAAACATCCAACCTGGAGACCTGTGGGGAAAGCAGCAAAGCTGAGGCTCCTATCATTCTGAAGAATGGAAGGATGGTAGCAAAGCACTACAGGAAGGGGGAATTCCAAGAACTGGGGAGCAGTAATTTGCACTCCACAGCTCCAGAAGAAGCACACCAAAACTATCTTCAGCACACTTCTGCTGGATCAGCAGCTGAACCAGAGGTTGATTGGCCCAACTACTGAGGACTTCTCCAGGACCAACATCAGGTGCAGACCCCAGATCTGTATGGGTCTTGTTTGTGGAAGGGTCCTGTACCTTTTCTCCATTCCTTACACTGTTATTCTACCCTTTACCACATTCTCTTCCTAACACAATTCCAACGTCAGGTGCACAAGACACTACAGGATTACTGAAACGGCAATGGCAAATCAACTTGGCCAAAATCTGAACGGAAAAAAATGCTACTCCATCTGCCAAAAGTTCAAAAATTGTAATGTATCTGTAATTTTTGGACCTGTTTAATTTCAGCAACACCTCAAATAAGTAGTACGGATATTTCATGCATAACATATACTTTCAGAATATCATCTGCAATTTGATGAGTTTCAATCAAAGAATCATCAGCTTCCCTTTCTGTTCCATCTCCAACGTCAATACTAGAACTGTAGGTCTGCAGTACAGGAGCAATAAGCAGAAAACTTGCTTAAGCAGAAAACTTAAAAGCCCTTGCTGTTGGATCCACAAATCAAAGAAGGCCTTCTTTCCATTTTGATCCTGGGACACTCAATTCCTTGACATGCAAACTGTACACTTTTGATTAAGTAAACACAAACTAGAGTATAATGGCATGCATTTGTTTTCATTACAAGCTGTAATGCCATATTTCTCCAAGGCTGGGAACATTAATATGCTTCTCCATATTGCCGGTGCATTTGAACTTCCTGAAAAGCCCATCTGTGGGCTCCCTTGTATACCGCAGAAAGTTACCCAGTGAATTAAGTTTTAATACAAATTGCTTTGTTCCCTATCAAGATTGATGTTGAACACTGTGCGCCGTAAGTTGCAAAACTCACAATTACAATATTCACTGCAATTATCTCTGGCTGTTAATAGCACAAGATAACACGTCACTTTCTACCCGGTGTATAATTTATCATTTGCTTTTCTTTTTCTTTCTTCCAGCAACTGCCTCTCTTCCCCTCCCTCCTTCTCCATGAACTCTTGTGGTATTTCCAAATGTATAATCTTGTTGTATTTATTTCCCAATGGCCCAACAAAATGAACACAAGTGCTGACTAGAACAAACTAAAAAGCGGTGCTATTGACAAGACGTCAGTTGTGTAGTAATGAACACCCTGGCTTGACTTTCACCTCACCAAGCTAACAGCTTTAATTTATGAATAAAGCAAACGAGAGACAACCTCCAGTTTTTATTATACCCTCAGTGCTGTTTCAAATAAAGTAATTAAAAGGTCAAGAGACAGGGCTGGGAACCAGATATAAATACAACCCTTTTTACAAAATAAAAACAAGCTTTAAAATATAGAAAGAGTCAGACAGTGTTTCCCTTTTTTCCATTGTTCTTCACTGAATGCACCACTTCTACCAAAGCCATGTTAAAATATTTGCAGCACAGATGCAACTCTGTGGAGAAGCTGAGTCAGGAGGGTGAACACACAGAATCGCCAAGGTCTGTGGCCAGTAAGGTGGTATCTAACAAAGGCACAGAAGTGGCCAAAATTAGAGAATTGTTTGGAGAATGGATTTAGCAGAAGAAACCTTGCTTCTAATTTGACTGCCGCCGGAATCGTTGGCCGGATATGAGGTCTCCAATGTACTTTTCCTAGGTGATTCTCCCCATGCGTTAATTTTACTGTTGACTTTATCCCCTTCCACATCCTCTCCTTCCAGCTTGCTTCAAGAATTAGAGAAAGTGGAGAGATGGGATCCCCTTTTTGAGAAATGGACAAAAAGATCATATTAGGAAATGAGTTAATTTTGCCTGCAATGGCCATCTCTGTTTAAAGATGATCTATCTTCTATCTTCATCCATCTCTTAAGGAAAAGGAGTGGGGAGACCTTGGTTCTGGTCCTGACTAATCCAGTTTTGGATTAGTCCTTCTCTCTCAGTCCTAGACTGGTTAGTTTAAAGACATCTACCTACCAACCTGTGGTAGATCAGCATGGTATATATCAGTGGTCTTCCTACTGCAGTGGATTTGGGCTGATAAATATACATACATACATACATACATACTGTACATGCATATGTATATATATGCACATGCACACACACTGCATGCATGAAAAAGAAAAAAAGCTCTGTTCATACTATATTTTGCCAGCACATGGAAAGAAATGCTTTAGATCAGTGTTTTTTTGTTTTCAAACTTAGCAACTTTAAGATATGTAGATTTCAACTCCCAGAATTCTGGGAGTTGAAGTCCACACATCTTAAAGTTGCCAAGTTTGAAAAACACTGCTTTAGGTCAAATTTTCCTAAGTGAAATTTTGCTCATATATGCCTGCTGGCCATATTACAATTTCTGCATGGTGATCACTTGTATAGGGCATTCAAAAAACCACCCTACAGATGTTCATATCGCTTTTTATGTCCAAACGCATCACTGCCAAAATAAACATTATTTTCACAGCTTACACACTCATTCAGCTCCATTTATACAGTGATGTACAAATGTAGAATATTATTTACATTTTCAAACATCTGCTTCTAGCAAAACCTAAATTGTTTTTAAATGCTCTGTGTTTCTTATCCATGTAGAATCTCAACCTTACTTATCTGCAGTTCTTTTCTTTAAAAAGGGGTTAAACCAAGTTCTGGTGAATATTTCTTTGAAAAATAACTGAATTTGTGTTCAAACTCAATTTGTTTTACGAAACTTTAATTACGTAAGATAAATAATTTGCCATTCTGACTAAACCCACTTCTCCCTTCTATAATTTCCACATCCAAACTTTCACCCTTCCAGACTTCAACCAAGAGTTTGAAGATGAGAATCTGATGTTAAAACTTAGCCAAACCTTTCATCGGGTTTTTGAAAACCTAAGTTAGAATTCTGTTTCTGAGAATAAATGGATGTGGATCAGAAAGATTTTTCTACCAGCTAGCCTCCCTTTCTGGATGCAGTTCACAAGCTTTGCCTTTAATCATATTTTTGTTGATTATTTATTAGTTTCTGAGGGAAATCAAAGGATGGACAACCTAAAATATGTCTTCCATAAAATATTTCCTGAATCACAAGCTGTAGTAAAGAATTTATGGGAAGTGTCTTTCATGTGTCGATATGACCTGATTGAGGAATAAAATATATGTCTTTGGCATGCAGGCAAGATGCAAATGAGGAATGGACCCCAAATGGAACACGATATCATAAATATCTGACTGCACAGTTGTTAGCCAAATGCTACCTGAGAAGATAAATCTGCTGGGGTTTTGCTCAAACATCTTATTGGGAAGAATCTCCATCATCCTTCCAGAGAGAACCGGAACATGAAGTGATAATGCTAATTCAAAACATAACTCAAAATCCACAAATAATCCAGGAGAAGAGAAGTAATCTGGACCATTCTATTCAATACCCATTACTGGGAATATGACTAATTGAAAGGAAAATAATGTCATAAGAAAGAACAAATCTGCATGGCATGTTTTAGAGTGCAGAAATCAGGAGGCAGTTATGAAAGACCTAGGTATGTCTAATGAAAAGCCGGGTATAAATAAATCCTGCACGAGATCTTGGGCAAGTCACTGGGAATCTCATTTCCTTCCCTCCAAATACATTGGATTTTATCTCCAATAGTGCCAGTACATTAGATGAAGGATCGACGAAGCTCAATACATCTGAAGACCTGGCTGGGAAATGTTGGACTAGAAAATCTTTGCCATAATCATGATCTGGGCCTACTTGAGAACGGTCTACTGAAGGTATCATTGGCCCTGAAACAGTTTCCTTCTAAAAGCTACATGGCCTTTTCCTTGCTTCCAAGGTATAGAGCATGCCTGGCACTATAGTCTGCTTTCTGGCATTTAGCCTCTTGTTACTAATTTGGTCCTCACTTTGGAAAAGAAACTAGCATGAATATAACTACTGGACGGTAACCAACAGACTGAACTGTGTGTGTGTTCATATGTCACAACTGCAGTAGTTGGATGTGGGGGGCGATGTACACCAAAAGCATAATAATGAGTACTCCAAAGCAACAAATCGAACAGCAACAAATGATGTACAGCTTTGCATCACCTCATTTTCGGGGTTGGGTTGCTGGAGGGCTTTTTCCCCCACTCCCCTTTGCAAAATCAGATCATTGCTTAGTTTCTAGGTGTGTTTGGGAAGAAAACAAAGATAAATTTGTTCATAAGTGAAGTGGCACCCAGGTAAAAGCACAGATGTTCTTTCAACTGTGCTGTGAAACTGATTTATTCCTGGCCCTCCAGTAGTCTAGCTGACAATGAATACCACCTGGCTTATCTTCAGATCCTGCATACCAACACCTTTCCCTGATTCCTAGATTTCCTGATGTCCCTAGCAGGTCCACAAGCACTTGAGTGCAACATTTTGGACACAACAGTGGTTTTAAAACCTTTAGTTACAGCCAGCTCCTGAATTAAAGCATCATGGAAGGAAAAAGGAACAGTTCTTTCAACAGTTCTTACAAATCTTTACAGTCTTGGCCCCTTGTAGTTGTCATTTCTACACCAGAGACAGACTGGATTCAGCGATGTGCCCAAGTTCCTGGGAATCAGGAACTCTACCCTGTGAAAGGTAAATGAAAAATCGCCTATAGAGAATTCCTACAAACTTCCAGTGCACAGAATTCTTTGGGGAAGACCCACCAGTCATGTTCTAAACAGGATACAGGTACACATTCTTCCTGGGCCTTATCGTATTTACCTGCATCTTCCATGCAATGCTGGTGTGCATTGATGGTGCTATATTACACTCCATGCCAAAATTCTCCCCTATTAATAACAACTTTTTCTAAAAAAATGTTTGCACCAGGAAACTGTTGCATCAGTGAACTGCTTCTCCAACATGCATGGAGTAGAAGTCTCTCATTTTTCTGAACTGGGGAAGAATGGGTGCCTCTCTCTGCAGATCAAATAGAAGTCCACCATTTTATGGGCCCTTTTTAAGAGTTAGGTCAATGCCTAACCAAGGACTCCACAGTTAGGTCAATGCCTACTTTTGATGTTTCTGAAGAGTCACATTTTTCCTTTTAAAGTAGGGAAGGGGAGGAGAACGGAAAGACAGAGACAGAGACACAAACACACACACATGTTCTAATTATGTGATTACATGCATTCATCTCACTTATGTCATTACATGTAATTACTCCTACCCGACTAAAACACCACAGTAATGCATACAAAATTATACAACAACACTTTAATTAGAAGTCTATTAAATATAGCAGACACACCTATTAAAGAGACACACCTCATACTTGGGAGCAGAGGAAATGGATCAACTATATATAACAATATGGTGTAATGTCATGTTATAGTTCTCTCTGTAGACATTGCTATTATCTAAATGTTTGCTGAATAGTTTTTAAGAGGATGCAAAAATGAGAAACATTTGTTACAGATTAGTTTTCTTTTTTTATTCAAACTCCATGATTCCTCCAAGGAATTCAAGGCAACATGGTTTTTCTTACCTCTCTCCATTTTATCTTCACAGAAACACACAAGGAAAAAAGAGATTCAAGACAGATTTAAATCAAGGAGAAGGGCTGTTCAGAAGTTGTGCTAATATCCAAAGAGGAATGGGGATTTGAACCTCATTATGGACTAACAAAATAAAATAATAAAAATGCATGAGTAGCTAACAACAGATTATTCCAATTTTATTGTTTGCATTTATGCTAAATAACCACTACCTTCAGCCAAATGTTGACAGAAGTGACTGTCATTGTACCAAAATCGCAGTTATGATACCTGAAGTGCATTTTTGGTTTGGGAAGAAGAAGTGCCTATTACCTGTTATAAATTTGAAATAAAGAGTCCAGGCACAAAGGAAGAAAATGGTAGTGCCTGCTGGTTCATCCATAATACTGTTGTATCCATAATATGACAAAATGTAGGCTAATTATACCAGAAATCTTAACTGTCAACACTTACGCATGAGTGAAATTCTCAGGCCCTCCCACCCTGCTTCAAAGTTACATTTCAAGGCATGGGTTTTATGTAGATGGTGCTGGCCATCTCAGTTATGTTACTGATAAATATGGCCTCCTCAGGTTTTGTGTACTTAAAATCATGGGTAATCCCAGGGCCTTTGCTGAAACTTGCAAAGTGCAGTTCCTTAGCATTTTGAGACAAGGGACATTCCAAAATAATATGGAAGCTCTAAAATAGATTCCATGGAGTTTAAAAACCACCCACCTCTAGAAAAAAACCTAAAAATGCTAGCCTCATCCATGACCACAAACACTGCCCTCACTTCATTATACTACTATCCTTCCTATTTCAGGAAAGAAAATGTTAACTAGCCCCTAGCTAGTAACACATCCTCCTTGCCCTGTCCCATATTAAACCTAGTTTTAGTTCTTTCACTAAAGGGCTGGTACTGGAATCCTTTGAGAAATGGTTGAAGAAAAGGTTAGCTGAACATTTCAGCGCTGGACTTACAGCAGAAGGCAGCATCTGGGCAGTATTGGCTGATCTTGGAAAAAGCCAAACAGGGTCAGTCTTGGTTAGTACTTGGATGGGTGACTACCAGGAAATCCCAGGGCTCTAGGCTAGACTGGGAAGTAAAAAAAAAAAAAAGCCATGAAGAAATAATGGCCTGGTATTGTCAAGAAAACATCCCCAGAGGCTGAGCTCAGTTCAAGGGAGTGTTAATCCCCTGAGCTGACTAGGCTAAGGAAGACTTAACAACTCAGTGAATTGGCAGGAAACATATCTGGGCATGGTTTGGGTATGCTTCTTCCTAAGATCCTGAACCAGTTCAAACAGCTAACCTACCCCTACTTTTCTTCCACCGCATTGCACTCCAGCACATTCCAAATCCCAATCTGGATTACCCTACTGAAATGATGCAACATGTAAGCAAACACATTAGCACATAAAGCCACTGAAGCTATCACTTTGGGGAAAAACCTTGGGTTGCTTCAGGACAATGCTCTTCTCCAACAGCCATGTTCTGTGGTGAAAAGCAGAGGCACGCAAGCGTACATTTAATTTGAGCGGAAAGCAATCGGGCCAAATATAGAGATGACATCCCTGTTAGTGAAAATATTTCAAACGAATATAGCTTTCCCAGCATAATTTTTTTGTTACAAAAGCAAAGAAAAACAAAACAAAACAAAAATCTTCTGAATGTTGTGGGAAAGTGGGGACAGTGCCCTTGTGAAACAGTTATTTTAGAGGGCAGACATTGAACCTGCTGGTCCATAATTGCTAGAAATTGACTTGAAAAAAGATGGAAAACAAATGTTTGCCAGACTAGAAAACTTGTGGTTGGAGACAGTTTAGGTTTACTGGGAGCTTGGACTTGGTTCAAAAATCTGGGCTGGTGGTCATGTCATTTGTCTTCTGGATACTGAGACAACAGTCTGGAATTGCATGTCTGACACAAAGAGATGGTCCAATTTATACATCTGGCTAGATACTCCCATGTGTGAATGAGAGCATAATTTACCCAGTATGATGATCCTTCACCTTCATAAAGGAGGTGGAAAAACGATCCATGCTGATCAATTAATTAATTACCTGGACCTTACATACGATTCATCTCCTGTTCCACATGCTTGCTTCATCTCAAAGGCTCTAATCAGTCAAAAAATGGGTACTGCCAAAAAGGTTGAACTGCATGATGGAATTTAATTAACCGAGCCAGAAATGGGATGGACAGAGGGGAGATGTTTCACACAATGGTACTCATTGTCATAATAATTTGTAAACGGTCCTTGGTGATGGGGAGGAGAGGGTTCTGATGCAGCCTGAATCTAGTTGCCAATTTCCTTATTCTGATTTGATTAATCTGATTGGCTACATGGTGCTGTCATGCTTTTATGCTGAATATTTAATCTCAGACTGGCTGGATTATGTCGTCTAAGGCAGACCCCTCAGCTTTGCTTTTTAAATTTTTTTACAGTATCTGACAAAAGGGGTCATAAACCAGTAAGAAATGTTTTGCACAGTCCTACATAACAAGGGAGAGCCAGTATGGTCTAGTGGTTAAGGCATCAGACTAGAAACCCGGAGACTGTGAGTTCTAGTCCCACCTTAGGCACAAAGCCAGCTGGATGACCTTGGGCCAGTCACTCTCTCTCAGCCCTAGGAAGAAGGCAATGGCAAACCACTTCCGAAAATCTTGCCAAAAAAACTGCAGGAACTTGCCCAGGCAGTCTCTGAGAATTGGACACAATTGAACGGATTAAAAAAAAAAAACTTAACAGGGAATATCTCTTGTAAAACAATTCCAAGTCACACAAAAGTTGCTCAGCGTATACTTCAATAATGCCTTAAATAAAATACAAACATCTGTTTTCTCCGGCATAGGGAGAAAGTTGTTTTGATGTGTAAACTTTCCAGAGGCCAATATTTATGGAGATTACTTAGTAGAAGATAATAATAATAATAATAATAGTAATAATAATATCCTGCCGCATGAATACACAAAGTAATACTTTCATTAATATCAATATCCAACCCATTCTCCAAGAATAAAATTAATTAGCCATTCCAATAAAATGCTATATATATATTTTTTACTTTGGGAGAGTCCATTAAGACCAATGGTTAAAGTTCCCAATACTCAGTTGCTTCCCTTCCTCTTTTGGAAGATGATAGAACATTTGTGTCTCAGGTGAGAACTCTGGATTGATTTGTTCAAATGGACCATACAACAAATCAATCCAGAGTTCTCATTCAGCATATAAATGACCAGGCTCAAATTACCATATTTTGGAAACATCATGAGAAAGGCCCAGCTCTCTTGAGAAGGCTTCAATGATGGGAAAAATGGAAGGAAAGAGAAGAGGACAACTATTGGCAAGGTGGATGGACCAGCAGAAATGGGTATAGCATTAGAAGACCTGGAGATCCAGGCTGGAGATCCTGGAGAAGGTCTATCTAACTGGTTACTAAGAGTTGGCACAGACTTAATGGCACATAATTAAACATCAATCAGAAAATTATATCACAGCCCCATTATCTGTACTGGTTCCTTATGTTCTCCTAAACAAATGGAAGGTACCTCTTAAAGTCAATAAACTTGTGTGTTTCCTTTACCTCGGAGGAGGCATTTGTATCACCTTGCCTTTCACTTTACAGTCATCTCTCCATAGATTTATTCACTGTACTCACAAAATCAAATTTGCTATTGAGGAGTCTCTCTCTCTTTTCGATCATGAAAGACCAATAGGACATCTACTGTATGTCCTGAGAGAACTTTTCTTTGGTTGCAAGCTGTCGTTATTTAAGCCCTTTTAAGGGTACAGGAATAAACTGTCATCGATAGAAACTACTAAATCCAAACTAAAAACTAAAAAGGCAGCTGGGTATTTTAAGGAAGAATGCAATTTGATGTTGGCAGGTACGGGACAAAACATGTCAAATGTTGGGCTGTTCAATCCAGCTCTTTTGCTCTAAAAATGACCAGGAGGAAAAATGGAATAAAAATAGACAAATAGCTGAGTCGGTTCAAGAGGTCTTGTTTCCACGTAATCTCCTTTTATATCTTTCATCCCATTCTCCGTTCCCTCTTAATATTTATTACACTTTTACTAAATACCTTTAGCTGATTGGGGTTCAGAGGTGAAGATCTCTTTCAGGCCAATAATAATAATAACTTAATGGAGACCCTTGTTAATAAGGCATTAACAAGGAGAGTTCCAATTCTTTGTTCTTCAGGTTAAATTCAACTCATGCTACTATTATGGCTCTGTCAAAGCAACCATGTGGGAAGAAAGCCTCCAGATCATTCTTTATTGCAGGCCCTAGAAGATTTAGTGTGCCACCTTATTAAAATAATCAATTAATGCAGCTGTGATGCCAAGCTCGAGGCCAAGCTTCCAGAGTAAAAGAGGTCAACATTTAGTCAAGAGGTAGCTATTTGACCTCCAAAGATCAGTTATGGTTTGAGCATAGAAGACCATTGCCAAGGAAATGAGAATTATCCTTCCAATAAAAATTAATCTTAAGAGGGATGTGGATGAACTCTGATAGCATCCACTGTTACAAAAGAAAAGTTCTTCCTCTAGAGAAAAGAGAATGGCTGGTTCACATGTCACATTCAGTCACAGCTTAATCATGGTTTATTGACTAAAACTACAATAGGCTGGGTTTGCATAACACATTAAGACATAAATAATGGTCTACAAACTGCAGTGGCTGCTTTTTGGCTTAATGTGAGTCGTAAATCCAGCCACATGAAATTTCCACAATTTTTTTTTCCAAGAAAGAGTTAGGAGTAGGTTCCTGATCTTTCCAGATAAGGCTTTTTCATACTGCATTAATGACATGGATTCCATGCCTATCCTTCTCTGCAGGTTACCTTCCTGTTAAATAAGAAGAAATGTTATTTCTTCTGTTTGTTAGCAACTTTCAAATCACACATTGAATTTCCTGGCTCCATGGAGATTTGAATCCAAGTTTTGAAACACAATCTCTCTTCCACATTGTTTCCAAATGCGCTGGACCTACAAATCCATAGTCTCTCTTAATTTTTCCATTCTCTGATCTAATCTGCTACACAACCAACAATTTGTCAGTCCTTCCCTTTGACTCCTTCTACCCAACCTGACAGTTGCTGCCTGGAATGATGATATTCCAAACTTGGGTAATCCACCTGAACCTAATGTTGGAAGTAAACAATTGCCTTTCTTCAGGAATCTCAAATCACTCAAACTAAATTGGAGGATTTACCTACCCAACATTCCACCAGGTTCTCTTTCAACTCCGAAAGAAGGAAGAATTATGAGATAGGAGTTATTCATTGAGACTGATCTGTCCTGGCAATTAATCAAAGGGATTGGGATTTGGAAAGGAGGACAGGAAAAAAAATGCCCACAGGTGAACCTTCAGGATGAATACTAAGCAGTTATCAAAAAACAGAGAAGTTCAAAGCAGCTCAATTTTCCTACGTTAAAAGTATGTGAATGGTGCCCAAGGCTTGTTTTAGGGAAAGAGCTGTGTTAAAACCGTTTGTACTTGCATATTTAACTGACAAGGGGAACGAAACCACAGAACAGCAGCCTGGTCCCCCTCTTTGTAGCACAATAAATCAAACTTGTTTCTGTTGGTAAAACATGGGCTGTTGCGACATCCAAGTTCCACCTGCCCTCTCCCTGACTTTGGCAGTCACAACAGACATTCATTTCCTTCATCAACAACTGAAACTGTCATAACACACCCTGGTGAAGATGTTGGAAGAAAACAGGCAGGTGGAGTGAATAAAAATGACTTTCCATAATTGTTATTAACCGTGCAGCAGTGACTTGATCGGGGCGGCTAACAGGTTTAAACTCTCAAGGTTTTCACTAAAAAAACACAGGTTATGAGTAAATACTACAGACAAACACACACACACACACACACACAAGTGTACATATACATATGCACACACATTCTATACAGGGTGTACCAAAGGTCAGGCCCCATAGGCCAATTGCAAATGTTTTCCAAACATTCCAAAGGAATGTTACTGTACTTACAAATGTTCAAATGTCAAACAAGAAAGGAAGTGTTTAAAAGAAAATCTGAAATTTCAAACATTTAATGTGATTGATATAATAGTCTATGGGGGCCTGACTGTCTATGGGGACTGACTTTGGGTACGCCCTCTGTGTGTGTATATGTTTGTGCGTTTGTGTACACAGATATAGTAAGAACAGAAAGCGGTTTAGTCTAGTTAAATCTTCTTTCACATCTAGCCCCTGCAAATCTATTTTCAGCACTCATGGTTGGCCATCAAGCACAATTAGTAATGTGGCCTACATATGTAATTATTTAGCTTGGAATGCAAGTTGACTTAACTTACACAGCTTCTGAACTGAGGACTGCCTTCCTTCCAAACAGGGGCATCAAGATGGTGACCACAACTGTATGATCAAAGTCCTGTGTCCCTTTGTAATGTTGCACAAATGTAAAAAAGAGGCAGGGTTTCAATCACGCTTTTGACTGCCCCTGCAGATGGCCCAGCTTCCAAAGTTCATTTTGGAATATTCTGTCGCAGCTGGGGTTGACAAGCAGCAAACCAGGTCTCCTAAATTGGCTGGGCTCTGTATGCACACCCCCAAACCCCCAAATAATTTAAGCCCAACAATGTGTTAAGCCATTTGAGTGCATTTGTTTTCCTTCTCATTTCTTTAAACACACTTGTCCCCAATGTAGTGCAGACTTGGAGGGGTTTATGGGCCAAAAAAGGGACTGGGGACAACAGGTAAGCTATAAGTATGGCGCATCCCCTTGTGATTGACCTAGAGGTGAGAGGGAAATGGCTTGTGAAACAAAGTCAGGCAAAAAATGAAGTGGCCACATACCATGGAAAGTCCACCATAACTGCAGATTAGAGTTCCATGGGATGGAAAAATGACTGGGCCACCTCCACCTGGTGGATAGACTAGGGCAGGATTTGAATTTCGTAAACAGAGTTTAGTAAACTACCCCAATTTTCCATTCCCTCTCTTGCACCTTTCCCTGTTAAATCCTTGTGCCATTTAAAAAATAATAATAATAATAAGTGAAAATAAGGGCTGATGAAACTTTCCACCTCCCACTTCTGAGACAAGTATGTGTCTCCCTTAATTGCTTAAACACTGCATCCCAGCTTTGAAACTATGCTCATAAATAATATAATTAGCCTATTGTTTATTTTGTCACTTCTGCTCTCTTCAAGAAATACACAGCTTTGTTTCCTCAAATTGTTTTTTTTTTCTTTTTTCCTGAGAAAAGAAAAATATTTCCTTCTTGATTGCTAAAATTGGTGGGGAGGGAGAGAAGGGAGAGGGTGAAAGGGGGAGTTTGCCTTAAAGAAAATATGGCTTTAATAAATCTTTACATCTGCATGGAATTATGTGCATGTAAAACAGATGTAACCTAATTACATTTTCATTTAAATTGCTAAATAGCTACTTCAGTTTTTTTTTAAAAAAACAACCACCTAAAATAACATACAAACAACAGTTAGTATAATAACAAGTGTACTTACAACTAAATGGAATGGATCAAAGAAACAGCAGACTAAATCTGAGCTGGTCTTTGAAAAAGATACGGTGACATAACAAAGCTGTATTGATTTACTTAGTAATTTAATGCCTCTACAGTTCAGCCAGAAGACGCTGCTCCATTTAGCATAGGCACACGGAGGCAAATGCGTTGAGTTTACATAAAGACCAAGGGATGGATGACGATTAGATGTACCCTCCTAGAGATTATGTAGCAAAACCCCAAATTGGAAATTAGAAGGTTAATGCAAGACAATCAACATGATTACAGCTTGAGTAAAGTTACAAATGGGACAGCAGCAATGGCCTTCCTATCTCATTTCTTTTCAAGTCGCTCTCCCAAATTCTAACCATGTTATTCTCTCTCAGGCTAAAGGAGGTCATCATCTGGATTCTTGTTACTGAATGAAATTACTTCAGCAATGGCCGTTTCGCCCCTTTCAGTGAGTACATTTAAAAGATATGGTTCTGGAGACCAAAGATCCACACAGACAAGTACTTTATTACCACAGTGGATAAGCAGATGGCTCTGAGGTCTGGATCCAACCTAAGTTGTGCTCTGGACAATCCTTTTCTGAAAAGGCAGAGGGCAATTCTCTACTGATCCATCTATCACCAAAAAGTTGTGTTCCAGAGTGGCTTTGTCTGATCAACCCATTTATTCCTCCAAACCCAACCAATCCTTGTCTCCACTGAGATCTTGGGTTTTCTCCCCTTCAGTGGAGACTTCCCAGAATACCAGCCAGTGGTGGTTTCAGAGTTCCATAGCTATGCTCAGTTATTTAACTAGTGCCTTAAAGATTAATATTCCCCTCTCAGTAGTTTGTCCCCTTCAATTTATTAGGTAATTCTCAGTCTACTTCTTTGATGGGAAAATTATAGTCATATTGATTTACCCCTCATTTTTTAGTGTCACTGGGTTGATTCTGCTAAACTCATAGGGGATATTGCATTTCAGAAGGTTTTGAATGAGATGTTTATTTTAGGGTAGGTGGCCTTGGAACAAGCTTCACCTCTGCGTAGTATATTTTTAAACTAACAGTAAACCAAAGAAATTCTTACATAGCTGTATTTTAATATTCTACTTTCAGCACTGTTGGAAGATACTATAATTTCCCTGTTCCCCTGCATATTTTCCATGTGACAAGAGCAAGGAAGCAGAGATGATAGGACACATCCATTTTATACTGTAGATACTCCAATCTAAACTATATCCCATGCCTCTTAACAAAATGCTATGTATTTTGTTGGGATAATTTTATTTATTCTTTCTCTTATCAGACTGGGATTCAACTGTTTCTGATAAAATAGGCAAATTTTGCATAATTGCTAGTCACCAAGCACAAAGGTGAGAATATACTCATTTGGCCTTGTTCTCCTTCTGATTACTTTACCTCCGAGTGTTACTAAACTACAACTCCCAACATTCCTAGCTGCTAGCATGCTAGTTGGGACCATGCAAATTGTACTTCAACAATAGCTGGAAGTTCACATTTCCATTTATGACCTGGGGTGCAATTAGATGTGAAATAAAAGAGAACCTCTGTAGCTCAGGGTTGAACTGTGGAGTCCTTGGTGCTCTCTGAGCTTGGTTGTTTGCTTGCAGACATTTCATTACCCGACTAGGGAACTTCATGGGATCATATGAAGTTATCTTGTTGGGTAATGAAACATCTGCAAGCAAACAACCAAGCTCAGAGAGCACCAAGGACTCCAACTATGTGAAATAGATGTGTGCTATTGGTTTAGTTTCTGCAAATTGGAAGCATTCCTTTTTGATATCTAATTTATCAGATTCTTCTTCACCTTTTGTTTGGCTGCTTAAATGTCCAGCACCAAACTAGCTGGAAGACTGAAACACCAGTACACCACAATGGGTTGAGTGAAGACACGGCTCTGTCTTTACCCATATTGATAAAATCATCTTCATCTTTTAAAAAGTACAAGGTGACTCGCTTTGGAAATTTCTGGTGCTCTATTTCAAATGGTTCCAAACAGAGGAAGCAGCTTTCTGAAAATTCCCACCTTCTATACAAGGAAGCCTCTTCCACCACTATGTGTAGAACTAGAAATCCTGTGAAGTTTTGAAACCAACAGAAGCTCCCTCTGTGTGTTTCTTTTCCTCTCAAATTGGCAGAAGCCACACAGCCACTACTTTATCTTCAAAGGCTCGCTCTTTGCAGTGATATGCATTGAAACACCAACACTTCCAAAAGAACAAAATCTCTGACCCTGTTTTGAAGTGCCAACATACACCAACGTTTGCATCTTAAATATTTATTTCCTTCATTAAATATCGATGTATGGATCTCAATCCCTCAACAGAAGTCTTATTTTTCCTATTAGCAGGGGCCCTAAAGAAACTTGAGCAGGCAATGGGAAAAGTCTGCTTATTTAATAATAAATTTAATAATAATTTTAATGACGGGGGAAAAAAAGAAAGAAAAACAGTTCCTCTCAGGAAAAAAACAACTGGCAACAGATACTTGTAGAATAGCCACTGAGCACCTAAAAGGTGGGAGCATTAGGTAAGTGCACCGCCTTGAGCTGACCCAAAATAAAGGTGGCATAAAAATAAATAACATCTGGGATCAAGGTGGTAACACAAATGCTGAAATAGGAAAGACACAGCCAAGGCTAGGAAAGTTGAAAACATCTGAAGAGTCATTTTATCATGCCTGGTGGACTTGTAAAAAAGCCAGAAAATTTTGGGTTCAAATACATACACTGATACAAAGACCTTTAAAGACTAAGATTCCATTGAAACCACAACTTTTCTTGTTGGGATTAATGGACAGGCAACTAGAAAACAGCCACAGAAGACTATTTTTATATACGATCACTGCTGTGAGACTACTATAGGCCCCAAAATGGGAAGACTCTGATATACCCACAATGGAGGAATGGTTGGTGAAGGTGATGGAATTATCAGGGATGGCAAAATTAACTTGTTTGCTTAGGGAAAGCTCAGCGATTACATTGATTAGTGACTTTTTGCTGAAAAAGGAAAAAAAAAAGAATGTGTTATGGGTTTGATGATCAAAAATACTTCGTTCCTTCACATTTATAGTTTCTTCTTTGTTTTATAGATATACTTTCTTGCTCTCCCATATTTTTTACATTTTATTTTAACTATGTATGTTGAAATTGAATAAAGTTTTCATTTTAAAAAAAAGAAATACTTCCTTATGGAGGAATTTACTTAAATTGTTTTACAGTGCAAAATTCCCAACGAAACTTGTTGTGCCTGACAGTTTGCACAAACTGTTTGAAAGGCACAGTGCCACTCTCAGGCTCTGGCAAACGCCAGCTCAGCATTCCACATCTTTGTGCTATCCCTGATTACAGAGAACAGATCTTAGCAATAAACTACTTTTCCTCTAAAGCTCTCATTGCCTCTCTTTTATAGAACAGAGAGAACGAGTCCCTTAGATAGATGGAATTTAGGGATATGAAATCTACACTCTTAAAAAACCCTGTTGCATAGGTCCCAAATTACACAAAATCCCATTACTGAGATGCATTTCCCTCTAATGATAGTAAACCATCTTTCCAAACTGTAAACAAAGAAAGTGATAGCAACAGCAGCAGTGGGTGAAATTGTGTCTTCTGGAGAAAAAAAAGCACTTGGAAGGTTTAGAAGCAAGATCTGCAAGAATCTTCCCTGGCATCCATTTCTGCACACTCCATATTCTTTGGAATATGCGAAGAACACCTGCTATACCGTGAATGGTTATGAGCTCAGAACCCTGTTGATAAGAACACTGTGACATCATAGCTTTAGGAGCACGCAAGGAGCCAATGCAAAGATTGCACAACATAGAAATCTCATAGGATCCCTGAGGGTACCCCATTTGTCACAAAAAGACTTTTATCTTATCATCATTCTGTAAAAAAGTATGTGCCCCTTTGGGGTTTTCTTGATTCTTGCATGTCCCACAACTGTTTGGAATACGAATGAAGTTATGTCTGAATTCTGAACTTGAGAGAGATTATTAGCGATGGAAAAGCTTATAATAGATAATGTGCTCTAGAGTTTGTCAGGTCAACAACATCTATTCAATTAGTAGAACTTACAACTCTGAAGACCTCTCTCGTTTTGGTTGAAGACAAAGGACAAATGTTTTATTTTAATTAGCAACGTTTACCCCTGGCATCATTTATATAGGTGATGTAGATGATTTTTAATCTAAAAGAACAGATGGTCTCATACCTGCTGAGGCTTGTATTGGCTGCCTTAAAGGAGATGGGGAAGCAGGAAGAAAACCAATGATTTTTAAAAACTTGGAGAATTCCCCAAGGATTTCCAGGCTACATACTGTGTCAAAGACCCCCAGCCACTGTCTGCAAGGAGTGTTAATTTCTTAGTCTCTTGAAATGTCAGGATGATTGAATGGGAATGATGGGAAAACTAAATGAAGGCTTTGAAGGGCTGAGCAGGACCAAACAAGTACAGCTTAGGAGCTAATGGCCATCCAGCCTCTAATCTCTTTCTTTTTCAAAACTTCTTCCACAAAATCTAATTTCTCACTGAAACTCTGTACACTCTGACCGCTAAGCACAAATAAAATTGGATGTTTCTTTCCACCCCCCCCCTGAATTTTATTCCAATTCTGTGCCGAAATCTGCATTGCATTTTGTTTTCAAAAGGCGCGGGCAAGAGAGGCTTCTGTTTTTATACCTTATTCTGGGTGCTCAAAGGTGTCTGGCGAAAGTACGTTTGAGCTGGCTTTGTTAAAGTGACGGGGGGAGCTCTTATGCTTCCCAGCCTCCTTGGCTGCTTTGGGCGCAGACCTTTGCCATCTGAAAAAGTCCCATTGGCAGAGTTCCTTCCCAAGGTCTTCTCTTAGGAAATCAGGGTGGCTGCTGGAGAGATGATTGCTTAATGAAAAGCAGGGCCAGGATGCACACACCTTTTTTTTGTTTGTTTATTCGTTTAGTCGCTTCCGACTCTTCGTGACTTCATGGACCAGCCCACGCCAGAGCTTCCTGTCGGTCGTCAACACCCCCAGCTCCCCCAGGGACGAGTCCGTCACCTCTAGAATATCATCCATCCATCTTGCCCTTGGTCGGCCCCTCTTCCTTTTGCCTTCCACTCTCCCTACCATCAGCATCTTCTCCAGGGTGTCCTGTCTTCTCATTATGTGGCCAAAGTATTTCAGTTTTGCCTTTAATATCATTCCCTCAAGTGAGCAGTCTGGCTTTATTTCCTGGAGGATGGACTGGTTGGATCTTCTTGCAGTCCAAGGCACTCTCAGAATTTTCCTCCAACACCACAGTTCAAAAGCATCGATCTTCCTTCGCTCAGCCTTCCTTATGGTCCAGCTCTCGCAGCCATATGTTACTACAGGGAACACCATTGCTTTAACTATGCGGGCCTTTGTTGTCAGTGTGATGTCTCTGCTCTTAACTATTTTATCGAGATTTGTCATTGCTCTTCTTCCAAGGATTAAGGGTCTTCTGATTTCCTGACTGCAGTCAGCATCTGCAGTAATCTTTGCACCTAGGAATACAAAGTCTTTCACTGCTTCTACATTTTCTCCCTCTATTTGCCAGTTATCAATCAAGCTGGTTGCCATAATCTTGGTTTTTTTGAGGTTTAGCTGCAAACCAGCTTTTGCACTTTCTTCTTTCACCTTCATCATAAGGCTCCTCAGTTCCTCTTCACTTTCAGCCATCAAGGTGGTATCATCTGCATATCTGAGATTGTTAATGTTTCTTCCAGAGATTTTAACTCCAGCCTTGGATTCCTCAAGCCCAGCTTGTCGCATGATGTGTTCTGCATACAAGTTGAATAGGTAGGGTGAGAGTATACAGCCCTGCCGTACTCCTTTCCCAATCTTAAACCAGTCTGTTGTTCCGTGGTCTGTTCTTACTGTTGCTACTTGGTCGTTATACAGATTCTTCAGGAGGCAGACAAGATGACTTGGTATCCCCATACCACTAAGAACTTGCCACAATTTGTTATGGTCCACACAGTCAAAGGCTTTAGAATAGTCAATAAAACAGAAATAGATGTTTTTCTGAAACTCCCTGGCTTTTTCCATTATCCAGCGGATATTGGCAATTTGGTCTCTAGTTCCTCTGCCTTTTCTAAAGCCAGCTTGTACATCTGGCAATTCTCGCTCCATGAACTGCTGAAGTCTACCTTGCGGGATCTTGAGCATTACCTTACTGGCATGTGAAATGAGTGCCACTGTTCGATAGTTTGAACATTCTTTAGTGTTTCCCTTTTTTGGTATGGGGATATAAGTTGATTTTTTCCAGTCTGATGGCCATTCTTGTGTTTTCCAAATTTGCTGGCATATAGCATGCATTACCTTGACAGCATCATCTTGCAAGATTTTGAACAGTTCAGCTGGGATGCCGTCATCTCCTGTTGCCTTGTTATTAGCAATGCTTCTTAAGGCCCACTCAACCTCACTCTTCAGGATGTCTGGCTCTAGCTCACTGACCACACCGTCAAAGCTATCCCCGATATTGTTATCCTTCCTATACAGGTCTTCCGTATATTCTTGCCACCTTTTCTTGATCTCTTCTGCTTCTGTTAGGTCCTTGCCATCTTTGTTTTTGATCATACCCATTTTTGCCTGGAATTTACCTCCAATGTTTCTAATTTTCTGGAAGAGGTCTCTTGTCCTTCCTATTCTATTGTCTTCTTCCACTTCCACGCATTGCTTGTTTAAAAATAATTCCTTATCTCTTCTGGCTAACCTCTGGAATTTTGCATTTAATTGGGCATATCTCCCCCTATCACTGTTGCCTTTTGCTTTCCTTCTTTCTTGGGCTACTTCTAGTGTCTCAGCAGACAGCCATTTTGCCTTCTTGGTTTTCTCTTTCTTTGGGATGTATTTTGTTGCCGCCTCCTGAACAATGCTGCCAACTTCTGTCCAGAGTTCTTCCAGGACCCTATCTACTAAGTCCAGTCCCTTAAATCTATTCTTCACCTCCACTGCATATTCCTTAGGAATATTAGTGAGCTCATATCTAGCTGATCTGTGGGTCTTCCCTAATCTCTTTAGTCTGATCCTAAATTGTGCAAGAAGTAGTTCGTGATCGGAACTACAGTCAGCTCCAGGCCTTGTTTTTACCGACTGTACAGATGTCCGCCACCTTTGGCTGCAAAGGATGTAATCAATCTGATTTCGGTGTTGTCCATCTGGTGAAGTCCATGTATAAAGCCGTCTCTTAGGTTGTTGGAAGAGAGTGTTTGTTATGCAGAGTGAATTGTCTTGGCAAAATTCTATCAGCCTGTGTCCTGCTTCGTTTTGTTCTCCCAGGCCATACTTACCTGTAATTCGAGGTGTCACACACCTTGATCCAAATAAATATGTGAGAATTCCACACACAAAAACTTCACTAACATTCTCCATTTCTTTTAAGGGGTATTTTGAAAGCAAGTTCTCTTTCAGCTTTCTAAGTGAGAACGGCGGAAAATGCATGGGCGACTTTTTTCAGCTCCACCTTATTTATTCCCTGACTCCCATTTTAAAAAAAACCCTGCATGCTTTTCCGCAAATTCCGTGGCTCCCCAATCCCACCAATCTCTTTAGATACCAAAGTTGCTTAGTTTTTCGGTTCCCCCTTTTGGCTCTAATTCCCCCAAATCCTCAACAGATAAGCTCAATATGAAAAGGGCTATAGGAGTCTGTCCTTTTAAAAATGAGGCTCTCTTTTTTGTTTCTGGCTTTAAAATGGTATTTTAAACACTCGCAAGATGTTCTGCAACAGGATCAGCTCATAAAACAGTACTTTTCATAATGCTTTGAGAATGAAGTAGAAGGAATATTCTGCACTCAGTGAAAATCAAGCTTCCTATGTTGATTGGATAGATATGGATTCAAACTCCCTTAGACCCCTCGTATTAAGGGTGCCTAAATGTTTCTAGTTATTGCCATTGTATCCCTAACTTCTTCCCACCATTCCAGCACAGTACAAAATTTCCAAACACAACACCTCATTTTGCATGCAATACTAACCCTAAAAAAAAATTAAATCATGCATCCCCTAATTTAGCAGATGGACAGCATGCCAGGCACATGCGTAAGCATCGAATTATGATCTGGCCTCCTTCTGTGAATTAATCCAATTATTCAAATGTCAGTTAAAACTGTCAGAGTGCAGTTTCTTGGGCTGAACCAAAACTGTTAAAAATTAAAACTGCTTTACTTCACTTTGTCTCTCTGCCTTTTTAACGTAAAACCCATCACCCTGACAAAAAGATGTGGGATTTCACACCCAATGCAGTACAACCCCGGCTTCTGTTGTACATGCATAATTCACTTTGCAAAGGGGCATTTTGCTTTTAAAATATTACTAAATAAAATATACACGTAACATATGCTAATCTGGCCTCCTTGGTCCATCAGCAAGAGCCAATAGTTTAGATCTAAACTTTGCCAAGTGCAGACACTGTACGTAAAGGGATTATAAATGAAAGAGCACGCTTCTCCCAGGCTTTCTGTCTTCAGCTTTGGCCTAACTGACAGCTCCAGATCCCTGCAATATCTAACATGCCCTTCCTGTGGTGAAGACAGCCTGTTCTCTGAGTCTTAATTATACCCCAGCTGATTGCCCAGCCTTGCCAGCTCTGTGCAACAAATGATGTCTCTTCGTTGGCAATATGGTCTGCTAAACAAGCTCCCCAATGCATGGGTAGAAACTTTCTACAACAAGGAGAAAGAAAGGGACAAGGCCAAAGAACGGAGGAGAGGGCAGGAGGCTATCAAGAGGATTGGCAAAGGAATATGGAAAAGGTTTTTTCCCATAATCCACCAGGACTGGCCAGTGGCTGTCATGCAAGTAAAGTAGGCAATGTCTCTCATCAGAGAAACTTCCTGCACCAACAACTGCTGTTCGTCAGGTGGGGCCACTGCTATGCTGGCAGATTAATTATGGAAGAGTAGGCAACCCCACATGGTTCAGACCATTATAATTACAGAGGAACAGCAGGGTGCATTCTACAGTAGCAAACGGTATCATATGCTTCCCTGGCTGGTATGCCAAAAATGGGCTTTGTTCATCCCGGCCACTTCAAAGTTCACACTTTAAAGGAGTGAAGAACAAGGTTACTGCTTTCAGAAGCATGCAGATTCGGTGGTCCAGCTTAACCACACCGAGATACGTGCTCCGTAACTGACCTACAATGAAAACATGGATTTCTCCCACTTTTATTTTTTGTCTGTGAGCGTATGTTTTAATAAACTCCACCCAGCTTCCACTTTTTAGAAAGCTGCCACTGGAGAAATCCTGGAAAGGCATCTCTTTGTGATAACAGCAAGCTCTCTCACTGTGTATCCATAAAATGAGGTATCCTGAAAAACATTTTTCTGAAAATCAGAGAGATATCCAGGTGAAAGGTTATGAATTTATGGGACAGTTGTCACTGTAGGAAGCTACGGTGCTAGCAGGCTAGAAAATTTGGAAAGAACAGAGGGAAAAAGGGTTTGAAAAGGAGGCACTGAAGTCATCAGAAAGTTCAGCTGATTCTCTTCTCACCGGGCAATAAGAAAGCCGAATGCATCTAAGCAGGACGCTGTCAATGAGAAAATGCAGTTCAAAACAATTACAGGCATGAGCATCAAAGTAAACATTGAAAGCAACAGCAATTCACTTTTCATGATGAAGTGCCAGCTATTTCTTTTGCCAAGTTACACCTTGCTAAATGTACTATATATTTGCTTAGAGGTACCATAAGATAAATTAAACACAAACCTATCCTTATCTTCAAAGCTCCTCGCGGCCATGTTGTCCCACCCTCCCCCTCCACTGAAACCCACCAGAAGTGACCTTCTCCATCTCCACTAGCCATCAAAAGCTCTATCCTGTTCCCCTAAACATACAGTCCATTTTTCTTCCAGGAGCTCCAGATGATGAAGTAAGTAAATAGGCTTATTGTTGTAACTGCAGGTCATAATGGTGTAAGATGATGCAGAGGGCACTTCACCTGAACTTCACAGTAAGCTCCATGATTGAGTGGCGACTTGAACCCAGGTATCTGTAGCCCCCCACACTAAAACTACACAACCACTTCCCATGAGAAATGTATGATGATACCATTCCCTTGCTCAATAATTTGCAAGACAATATGGATCTGATCACAATCAAACGGTGTTCCACAAACTAAATGATTGCATAATCCTCAGAAGCTAATTTTTTCAGGAATCTACTTCTCACTTCCTAGTTGAGCACATGAAAGCAGTGCAACTCTGTGGAGGGTGCCACATCTGATATCCAACCCAGGAGGAAACATTTCCTTGCCAAGGCAATGAGGAATAATATCCTGCCAAAATCCACAGGGGAAATGGTTATTTTTCCTGTGTGCTGACTCCAAGAACAATATATCTGAATGAAATACATTTAACTTCCTGTTTCATTCCTCCAGCCCAAAGTCCAAGCAACCTGGAGTTCACTGGAGAAGGTTTGGCCCAGTCTTCAGTGTACCAATTAGCTTCCTAAATTAATGGGAATATTAAGCTTAAGTTTTGAACTTTGAAGAAGCAGGATAGAAAGAGTATTGACACTTTTGAAATTTTGTGTTGGAGAAGACTTCTGAGATGTGATGTAGTTGGACTGTTGGACTTATAGTAATGAACTTAGAGTTTGATTATGTGCCATCAAGTCAGTGTCATCTCCTAGTGACATGGACAGCCAAGAAAACAAACAAATGGATCATAGAAAAAGATCAACCCAGAGTTCTCCCTTGAGGCACAAATGATCCTTCTCAAATTATCCTATTTCAGACACATTATGCAAAGACCCTAACTTTCTGGAGAAGGCTCTGATGCTGGTAAAGGTGGAAGGAAAGAGGACGACCAGCAGCAAGGTGGATGGACTCAGTTACAGAGGCAATGGGTGCACCATTGGAAGACCTGAAAGACCAGGTTAGGGATAGATTATCATGGAGAAAATCTATCTACATGGTCACTAAGAGTTGACACTGACTTGATGGCACATAATCAATCAAACAAACCCTAAGTTCATTACTATAAGTCCAAAAGTCAAACTACATCATGTGTGCTTTCATACATCATCTCAACAACCCTTACAAGCAACCCTGTATGCTTAGTATTATAGTTATATTTCAAGTAAATGGTAATAGTAAGCTCAAGTAGAATTCTGTTAAAATCTGCCCTCCAATTTCCCGAAAGTTTTCTTCTTCTGCCAAAGAACCTTCTTGTTATCTACCTCATTCTCATGGTACCTTGGTCAACAAGCCATAGTTAATTCATCCTTGGCTTGGTACAGTGGGTAACCTCATCACTGTGGCTTATAACCAATAGATCATAGATTGACAGAATATCTGAACCTATCCCATTGAATTAAAGTTGTTGAAGAAAAAGGTTTGTGTGTGTGTGTGTGATCAGCTTGAATGGCTGCTTTCACATCTCCCAAAATAGGACACTAGGTAGTCCTGCTTTCTGACAAAGAAGATGCATAGTGCTCTATACACACAGAGCTTTGAATTTTAACCAAACTCTGAAAAAATGCTGACACAACCAAAATCCCTTCCTCTAAATGCACTGTGTTTCATCCTTGTTCCAGCTCTATCTAAACATCTTCTGTTTCACAAGCCATAGCACTCTCTGTTCTGCCGCACACGTTCATTTATTTTTTGGTTTCTCACCCCGTTTGATGAGCAGGCTTAGCTCCAGCATCTTGAATAGTCTGTTTTGCTAAGAATGCAGGCTTTGTGATAGAAAGAAAGAAAGAAAGAAAGAAAGAAAGAAAGAAAGAAAGAAAGAAAGAAAGAAAGAAAGAAAGAAAGAAAATTTGAAAGATTATTTGGGATAGTAATAAAATGAACTGCAGCTCTAATCACACATAGAAGTGACAAGTATTGTGTTTATTGGGCATTCATAAATCAGACTAAGAATCTAATTCCTGCTGCAGTTTCTTCCAATTTACTCCTGGAAATAACCAACCCAAGAAATCAGTGGGGAAGGAAATGCTCAGGTGCTACAAAATATTCATTCAACATAGAGCATCAAACGTCAGCTACATCTACAAATTTCATTCACTTTCAGCCCTGCAGTAGCAACTCACTGCAACCAGCTTTAATAGTTCAGAATGTCAGTTAGTTAAATGACTTTGTAAAAGGCAGTCGAGGGAAGACAGACAGTTTAATTAGGCAGTTTGCTATAACTCTATCTGGGAGCTGCAGCCAGCAGGCTAAAAAGAACAAGTGTAAAACTCCACTCAGCCCCCAGTAAGGGAGGGGAAAAAAGAGACAGGAGATACTTTTGATGGCAGGTTCTTTCATTGACACTGGCGTCAGGTTGGCTACAGATGAATAGAAGCAATGTAACCATTACAAGGAGAAGAACGGCGCAGTTAAAAGACCAATCACTTATCCTGTATTGATTTCGGGACACAGTGCCCCAGATATTTTTACAAGATAGAATAACAGGTTCGGTTTGGGAAGAGATACAAAGGATGAGGGCACTGGCTGACATGGTCCTTTAAGAAATATGCAACACTTGGATTCCATTCCTTTTTTAAAAAAAAAAAAGGGAGGGGGAGAAGAGTCGATGATATTTCCCATGTTGTAAAAAAAGAAGAGTTGAAGGCCACAGTTAATCAACCTATAGACTTTCCTGCCCTGGAACCTGCAAGCTGAGAGATCAAAAATCAAACACCAGTGGTCTTTCTTTTTTTAAAATCTCAGGTAACCCCATTTTTCATAATTGAACCCATTCTACTCAGTCATAGGCCTTGCCAACTCATATTCCGCATTGGTCATTATCAAGAAATGTTTCATGACATGTTAGACTGAAGGAAGTCCCGACACATAGCTTACAAAGAATTCCCCTGGCATCAGAGTTAGAAGATAATGGATGTTATTTCAAGGTCACTGATGTTTAACACTTTTTTTAAACCACTGAATTACTTCATGGATGGGAGATACTGTATATTTTTTTAAAAGCCTTACCCATACTCAATGTGTTTTGGACTAACATTAGACTACATCAAGAATTAAACAAAGGGGGGAAAATATCAAGAGGCTCAGACCAAGAGACTGCGGAACAGCTCATAATAAATAGGGGGATGATGGCATTATCTAATGAAATACACAGGTGGGGAGTTGCAAAGCTTTAAATCAGTGTTTTTCAAACTTGGCAACTTTAAGATGTATGGACTTCATCCCTAACCCAGAATTCCCCAGCCAGTTTGAAAAACACAGATTTAAAGGTTGTTCAAGTATCCTTTCTAATATCTCTCACTGCTATCCCATACTGGCTGGTGCTAAAGAAACCTGTAGTTCAGCAACATCTGGAGAACCAGAGGTTACCCATCCCTGCTGAAAGTAAAAGTAAAACACTGATTTTTGTAGGAGACCTTTTACCTTTTCTTCCCCCATCGTAGTTCTGAGAAGGAAAGAAATACTTCCAATTGTTATTAGCCTTGTGAAGCATCTCATATTGTGAAGCATCATGGTGGAGTTTTCCTTCCTGGACCTGTCAGCTAACAATATGGAAAGGGGGAACTTGATTGGGATGATAGCACTGTATATCATAATCTCTACAGAAATTTTGCCTGTCTGTTCACCCCATCTAATTATATCCACTCACACATTTGCCAACTATGTATTTACAGTTGTTTCCAATTCTGTCCTCAAGTCCTTGCTTTAAGCAGAAGGTCTTCAACTAAACAGGGCAGGTATTACTGGATTAGAGAATATAAAACAAAAATAATAAACTGGAGCTTCTTAGGTTCTTAATGCTACAGTGGCTCTGTTTCCATAAACTAGCTCCATTAGAAAGACACAAAACAATTCAACAAAGCACTGAAACCCCCCAAAAACATAATTTATGGTATTTAGGACTTACAGCCTACCTGGGAGGAATGAGGAGCTGGAGGAAGGGGATGTAATACATTGTAACAATTTTTCTACTGTTGAAATACCCCACCACCAAATGTTCCTGTCAAAGAGTGGTTTAATTACTTTGGCACCAACGCCACTTATAATCACCTGTCATTAGCAACAACGCTTGCATCTGTTTACACGTCTGTCAGAAACAGCAGCCCCAGCTGAAGCTGACAGGTCTACGACAATGCTTGCTAGGATGTGGCCCCAGATGTGCAAAGGTCATCTTAAGGTTATCCATCTCTGGTGTGGGATGTGAAGAGCTTCCAAGGGGTAGAAAGAGATGCATGCAAGAGATATTTCAGCAGATGTCCTCTTCAAACACATAGAGATCTCTGTTCAACCTTATCATTCAGACATTTATTTTGACGTATCAGGAAACATCATTTAAAAGCAGAGAACCCCAGCCTAAAGCTCCAGGATTGCATTTCCCCCCAAAGCCTCATGTATAACCCCCCCAGATACATCCAAATGTTACTACCAAATTACAATGCAGTGGAAGGGAAGAATACACAGTTAAAGGGAACTTGTCAAGCTTTTCTGATGAAAACTTGAAGGAAATCTCTCAGATGCACCACATGGGATGACCAGAAAAAATATTTATTGCAAACTGAGAACAAAACCTCAGTTGAATGCCCTCTGTTGGTCTGAGGGTACAGTTTCCTCTAATATAATAATTTATACCTGAAGTTGCTTTTTCCCTCCTTTCCCACATTTCAGCAGCTGCTTTGCCCCACACTTCATGGCCTTGAAGCTGAGCAACTGTTGGGTGTTGACATAACTGGCACCTCATTCCTGAGAACTACTGGCACTTGGTTTATCTCTCATACCAATCATACTAGCTATATTTCAGTTTCTTTCTATCTCAGTATAAATGCAATACAGTCAAATACGGATTTGGATCTTCCTCTGTCCATCATTTTTGGGAGTTGGGCCTGTAGCAGGTCACTCAATGGTTACATGTGGCCTTTGGCTTGAAAAAAAAAATGCATTTTTCTGATTTAAAGGAGCTTGTCCAGTGCAGAGAGAAATATGGAGCTTGTGTGCTATGGAAATGTGCTAAGTTGTTGAATAATGCAGGGCAGAATTTTTTCCACTCTGGTGTCATGCGGATCAACCATTTATAAGTCAGATGCAATATCTTTGTAGGTACATGGTCCTGGAGGAGGGGGAGGAGGAGGGGGAGGAAGAGAAGGAGTTTCTAAGAAGTTGCCTTCATTGTGAAAAGTACAGTGGTAGAGTCCCATAAGAGATCTATACCTGTAAATGAACACTGAAAATGTCATGAGTACTGATGGCGAGCAGGAGGAGGCCTCTATCCAGGGGGGAAAACGCATGCGTAGTACTGAGGAATTAAGCAGCCATTCAAAGAGACACAGATCAGACCCACCTTAACTTTTGAGGTTTATCTGTCTGGGTTTTTCCCACGCTTCTTCAGTTTGTTAGGATTTTCTGTCTTATGTAGCAGTAATAAACACTAGAGACCTACTCCTCGTCTCAGCGTGGTTCCTGACTGTTAGGACAGAAAATCAGTCTTAATAGATCCCTAATGTTCTAGTGTAAGATTTCTTAAGGCATATGCTCAAATGCAGCTGAAAGAAGATTCCAATCTTACAGTAGTTAATCTTCACAATTCTTACCTTCACTGCTTTTAACATAAAACATCCATGGAAAGGCCTCTCTGGTTTTCATTTGGGGAAATTATGTATCATTATCAAGGGGTCTCAGCTACTTGCTTCGAATTTGTCCAAAGTTGTGGCGGTTTCTCAGACTTAAGAAGCAATCATCTTCTTAATCAGTTGTGAAATTTCCTTAAATCTGGCTCTTAGTTTGGTTAAATTAAATGCTCTCTGTGAATACCTCATCATGGGCCCAGAGCTTCAAGAATGGAAATGCTGGAGTACTTACATTAAAACTGGCAAAGGAGAAATGCCTGCACTGGCTAAAGAAACATGTGGCAACATTTGATGCTAAATTTGAAATGCATTTTCTGCCCCAGTTACACACCTGAAACTGAGCCAAGATATCTCTTTGCTTTGCATTATAGTGAAATCCAAACTGGCCTGAATGACTATAAACGTTCACTGTTTCTCTTGGCTCCTACCTGTATCAGATTCAGACTAAGGAATCTTAGCAAAGAAATTACATGGGATAAAATGGATATTTCTAAATTAGAAGCCTGCAATTCCAGAGGCTCAGTATATTGGTTTTCTGTTTCATCTAATCCTGATGGAGACAAAATTGTGTGGATCTGACAACGAAAGACCAAAATGCTTTTGCCTTCACAGGCCAAATGCTTCTTGTTTTGATTATATTGGAGATTTAGAAACAAAATAAAGATCAAGATCAGTTACAGCTTGTTAGCAAATCAAACGGCCGTAGGTTAAAAACAGTGGGAAACTTGGAGAAAGTTTTAAACAAAGCACGGCAGCTTTCTCTCAAGGCCACATCAGACATTATAAATGAAAGAGTTAGTTATGCAAGGCATTCTCTACTGATGGCACATGCCCTGCAAGAAATTTTGGGTCCCGTATCTGTTACCTCTAAGCCAGGAGTTAATCACAGCCAATACACTGGCGTAGAGGATCATTGTATTATTTAGTTAGTAAAACACTGATAGCCTGCTCACTATTCTACAGATGTCAGGGTGGGGTTAAATCCACAAAATACATAGGATGAAACACTAATATGGAAAAAAAGATATACAGTAGTAGACTTTAAAAGAGCAACGATAGTAAGCCAGTTTGGGGTAGTGGTTAAGGCACCAGGCTAGAAACCAGGAGACTGTGAGTTCTAGTCCCGCCTTAGACATGAAAGCCAGCTGGGTGACCTTGGGCCAGTCCCTCTCTCTCAGCCCTAGGAAGGAGGCAATGGCAAACCACTTCTGAAAAACCTGGCCAACAAAACTGCAGAGACTTGTCCAGGCAGTCTCCGAAAATCAGACACGACTGAACGGATTAGAAAAAAAACAGTATCAACCATAATATAATTATGGATAGGCACAGGTTTTTATGGTATGGACAGGCTATGCTTGATAACCCCTACATGTCAGAGAAAAAAGTAAGTCTTTCCCTGGCACTGAAAAGCAAATCATGTTGGGGCCAACATCCCACAGCAGAGAAAACTTTTTTTTCCTGCATAACCATATCATGTGCTTCTTCCTTCAGATTTTAATGTTTTGACAGGTAAATCCTTTTTTTCCCTCCTTCCTAGCATTTTTCCCACAGGTGCAGGGTCTGCTTTTTTGGGATCAACCGAATGTTGATCCATTGGTTGTGACAGGAATTAACCAACTGGCCTGTCGCCCAAGCCTGACATTGTGGGCTGAGAGAGAGGGACTGGCCCAAGGTCACCCAGCCAGCTTTCATGCCTAAGGCGGGACTAGAACTCTCAGTCTCCTAGTTTCTAGCCTGGAGCCTTAACCACTAGACCAAGCTGGCTCTCTTTTGGACTAGGAGAAGCAAATCCTCAAATATCAGAATCTTAAACCGAATTGATTGACTGATTGTGTGCCATCACATCAGTGTTGACTTTTGTCCACCACATAGATAAACATTCTCCAAGATGATCCCTCCCCAACCTGGCCTTTTGTGTCTCCTGACAGTGCACTTATGGCTGTCACAATTGAGTCCATCCATCTTTTCTTTCCACTTTTTCCCAGCATTATTGACTTCTCAAGGGAACTAGGTCTTTGCAGCATGGATCTAAAATATAACAGTTCAGACCTGGCCATTTGTGTGCATCAAGGAAAACTTTGCACTGATTCATTTTATAATCTATGTATTTGTTTTCTTGGTTATATTCTCAAAAGTCGTCTCTAACACCAAAGTTCAAAAGCATCAATACTCTTTCTATTCTGCTTCTTCAAATCCAACTTTCACAGAGAGTCATAGGGAAAGCCTGCATGATTCTGATCTTTGTAGGTGGAGACACTAACTACTGGCATATCACGGCATCTGAATTTCTTTTCCAAGGCCTTCACTGCTGCCCTGCCAAATGCTAGTCTGTCATGTATCTTGAAAATGCAAACAATCTGGACACTCTAAGGAAAGTCAAGGGGCACAATGAAAAAAATGGGACTAAGATTTGATACAAAGAAGAACAAACTAATGACAATAGAGACAGCAACTACCCTTAAAATTGACAATGAAGATACTGAGGTGGTGAATAGCTTCTTTCCTAGGATCCTGAGAGCTCCTGATGATCTCTGATCCAAGTACTAACCTGGTACAATCTTGCTTAGCTTTCTGAAATCAGACAAGGTTAATAAGGAAGAGTTACCTAGCTGGATACTTTGTGATACAGTGTGTATACAGTTAGTGTTAGAAGCTTATCAGAAAGGTCCAGTCTCCTCCACTCTTCCCTTGAACTTCAAGAATATCAGCCCGTCTCATTTCTCTAATTCCAACCATCAGTAGTCCACTAAAGTAAACTTCAAACATAGTTTTTATCTATGGCCATAATCCCATCTTCTGGTCATCAGTTTCATTGTTGAGTGAAGCAGATTAATGCTTTGGGATTTTGGAAATTCTGCATTTACCCTCACATCGTGCCATGGATTTCTGATTAAGCAATATGCTCTACTCATGGAAATTCCTAACATAACAGTAACGTCAGGGGATCAGCTTCTCCCTTCACTTCAATAGAGCAGCTGCCTCAGTAGGAATAAGCAGGGAACTAAATTATTCCAAGTATATCAAGCAGAATATAGGTTCAAGCTGACAGTGAATTAAAAAAAAATCAGTATTCACTTGGGAGTTATCCAGGGACTAATTTAAAGCCATGAAGTTCTGATGAATGCCTGAGGCATCAAAAATGTATCACCACAAACTACAAGTTTAACATTATTTATATCTTTTATTGGATGGATAACCCTCCTTCCCACCAATTAGAGTTTGAGACAGCTAACACTATGATACCCTAAATACATAAAATCAAAGGACCTAAAGCAGAATGCAGGAAACTAATGAAACTGATAGAAATAACCACCAGAACTACAACGATTTATCATGGCCATAAGAAGTCAACTTAGCTGAATCAAAGAATCCTGGAAAGCTATTAGAGATCGGATTAGCTGGCCAGTCCTTAAGAAGTCGTTCCAGAGAAGGAAGATACCTCTCTTAAGATTTTGATTCTGAAAAATAAAAGCTGCCTTCAGGCTCTTGGCAAACATGTTGCAGGAGCTGACCAGAGAGAAAAGATACTTTACAACACCTCTTTTTAAGCATAATGGGACCCATTCCTCTTGCAGAGAGAGAGCCTCCATCGTCTTAGGCCCTTTCTTGGATGTTTTTATAAGCAAGAATTGAGCATACGCATGAGAAGACATGGCCCCAAGGATCCTCTCCACATGCTCACGTTGTACAAATGGGCAGGGTATATTACTGAAAAAAGGAACAACAGACATGCCACCCAGCAGTTAAAATAAAACTAGACAAATGTTCTGAACAGGCTGTGAGATTGTCAAGAAAGAGGCTTGCTGATAGCAAACTGAAAAATTTCTCAACAACTGTCCTCTTTTCCCTTTCATGGTCATAAAAGCATCAAAAAGAGAAAAGGGGAAGAAAAAAATGGAAGGAGGGAGAATTACTGAAATAAGTCGTAATTAAAATAGCAAAGACTAGAGATGAAACATTTTAAGAGGAGGAGGAGGAACCACAGTAGTAATAATGGTGGTGGAAGAATTAGAGTAAGAAGATTGATGCATCGATGTTAGGAAAGACAAATTGCTTATGGAAGCTAAGTGAACATATCCACAGCAAATATATTGCCACATTCTGGGGCCGGGTGGGAGATGACATAAAGGTTTCCACTTGCATCATTAGCTTTAGCTATAATAAACGAGATACTCCATCTGATATATCATACTGCAAAGAAAACACAGCTGTTTTGCTCCAGCAGGACAAGTACATAGATGTGTTGCACCTGAGTCTTCACACACTTAATAAGCCCTTTATACTCAGATTGGCAAACTCATAGCATCTACTGTTAAAAAACATTATCTATGGATAATTAACTGGGTCAGGATCCCAAGGTCCTAACATGGATGCCCTCATAATTCCCCACTAAGGGAAAGTCAGTATAATATTGGGATAATATATTACTAATTTTTAACAAGGGCAGATCATTGTTAGGTTATTCAAGAGAACGCTACTGAGTGCCCAAGAGGGTAAATGAAGACTTGCTTGGCTTCTATAATTCCAATTCTGGCTCTTGCCTTTTATTTGTCTAGTTTATTTCTTACCGAAAGTCGGATCTTGGCACTTTGGAGAGATTCCCTCACAGGTTGCAACACCTACACTCTACATGACGTGAATTAGAGTGATTATTCCATATTCCCATTTTGATTTTTTTTGTTGGGAATAGAAGCAATTATTCAAATCATATAATCTATACTGAATAACCTAGATCCCAAGGTAAGGAATAATGCAGTTCAGTGAGATGCCCATATTATTCTAAAACTTTATAAATGTATTCCATTTATTAACCACCTCTCTCTAAGTCTGATGATGTTTGTTCATTTAATTACATATGCCATGTCCCAGATTTTAAACAGCTACCAGTTGGTTAAAGAGATTGGAATTTACTTTCCCCCATTTTTTGCAGTAAAAGCCTGATTTTTCACTCCTACTGTGTTGTGACCAAAAAGGATCCCAAATCTTTCAAAGTGCATGGGAAAGTGTGTGTTATTTTGCACACTTTGAGCAGGCTGCTCTGTGTGTAATTTTCTTGACAGTTGCAACGAGAAATCAAGTTTTACATGGAGAACAGCTTTCAGCAGGTATTTTCCCTCTATTTATCACACAGTCATTATCAGTTCATATATATAGGTGTTGACCATTTGAACCAGTTTATTCCCTAAAACCACCCCATTTATTTATTTCTTTATTTGAAGGAGAGGCAGGAAGAAGAAAAGTATTCAAATGTTTAAAAAATGTGATTTGACAGAAAGACTTTTAGACACAGAAGCAAAATACTGGCAGATAGTAATTTAGAAGATGGCCTGCTATATTGTACTTTATAATTAAAGTACAATTTAATTATAATTAAAACACATCCATTGGGGGAGATGGGCGGTGATATAAATTTAATAATAATAATAATAATAATAAAAGCTGCATCCGTGTAAAGCAATCAACTAAAGATTTCAAAGCATCTGATGACCAGCCAGAGTAGGTTTGATCTGGATAACTCCAATTGTAATTCTGAACACCTTTATAAGCGTATTTAATAAATAAATAAAATCCGTAGAGGGTACCTAGGTTCTGCTAAAGCATGAAAATCTTTCTGCTACATTCACAACCATCATGTGAAATAATAAAGAAGCCTAGCTAGCACAAATCATGCACACTCTTATAAAATAGGTGCATTCAGAATAAAATAGCCTTCTCTCTTGAGTCAATGACCTTGCATTTTATCTTATTTCCACAGTTGCACAAACAGGTACTTTTGTGGGGTCTTAATATACCTCTGTTGTAAGTCAAGGTCACTTGCCTGTCAGTTTTTTCCCCCTTGCATACAGGAATTTAAGAAGCTGTGATTGGTAATAATTTCTCAGCTTATAAGAAGAGAGATAGCTGCCAGGAGTCATTTTTGATTGTGGTGGCATACAAATATGTTTAATAAATAAATAAATGTATACTGGATTTTCCACAAGGGACAATGGTACTTTGCAACCTACTGTATTTCTGCACTAAAACACATCCGTTTGTACTAGGTCCGAATGAGTGGCTTGGAGGCACCCAATGCCACAGCATTTTTGCAACAAAACAAGCATGGGACCTAAGTCACATAGAGATGGGGGGGCAGATGGAAAATCAAGTTGTATAAAAAGAAGATAAGGGTAAGAACAAAAAGAAGTGCTAGGCAAAGCAAGTTGCCATGTCCTCTGATGAGAGCAACCAAGCAATAACCACAGTTTGGAGGGAGGGAGGGAGGGAGGGAGGGAGTATATTGACCTCATTGAAATGCATGAGTGATTTAGGAAATACTTTGGGGTAGATTGGGATCATTTATTTGTTTAAGACATTTGAATATATTGTCATTCATTGCAGTTTTCATTGACCCTGTAATATTTTATATTTGTGTCTCAGTTTTATTTTCAATGGCAGAAAGAATGAATTAGAAATGGACAACCTGTTTTTACTATTAATTTCAAAGGCATCTGATGAACAGCAACAGTGGCTTCAATCCAGATAGAGGTAGTCCTCAGTTTACAACAGTTTGTTTAATGACAGTCCAAAGTTATGACTTCCGAGCATCGCAAAACATTATACACACCCTGCAGTCACATGATCACATTTCGGGCACTTGGCAATCTGCTCACCTTTACGGCCAGTTGAAGCATACCACTGTCACGTGAACGCATTTTGCAACTTTTTTGCCATTTTCTGGCAAAAAATGCCCATTGGGGAAGCTGGATTTGCCTAACAATCACGGTGATTCACTTAACGACTCCTATAAAGATGGTCATAAAATTGGGTCTGGTCATGTGGTGACTCGACTTACAACCACAACGATTTATGATGGAAGTTCCAGGCCCAATTGTGGTCGTAAGTCAAGGACTACCTGTAAAGTCTGTTGCAATACTGAAACCAGTAGAAAGATCATAATGACTATCGTAAGTATGGTGCATTCAATTACTAGCACCTTCATTGTACAGTGGAAACAACAAGAACCACCCAAGGCAGTTACAGTGTCCCATTAAAATCCCTAGTCAATTCAACAGATTTCATTCTGAAATCTACTTACCTAGCAGCTGAATACCCCAAAGGAAGTGGGAGTAGATCTGTATTGACCGTCTGGAAGACTATAAATAACCCACACTGGAATGAAGTCCACTATATCTCGGGGTAATTTTTGTCATTATTTTTCGTCTTCACTTTTATCCGTACTATGACCTCATCCATCACAATCACCTTGGGTTGGATAAGGTCTCAAATTAAACTTCAAAATACATTAATGCTACTTACACAGCAATATGATGATGTGGAATCATGATGGAGATGGGGGGGGGTGGAATATATTTTTCTAACCAGCATGAATGTATTTAGCATTTGTTCCTTCTCTCCTTCCTTGCTGATGGGAGGGTGGAAAAAGCAAACATCATAGCCATTCTCAGGTTTATAGTCCGTGAATCTATAAATAAGATCCTATGAAAATAAAACTTAGACCATAGGAAAATGGATGTTCTCTGAGGGCCTGGAATTCTTTCTATAAAGGCAAATTCCCAAATGTATTTTTGACCTGATACTGACCCTATCTCGAAAATGAAGTTTTCTTCCTGGATTGTTGATGCAACAGAATACAGAATACAACAGGGCTTTTGAAACTAATTCCTCCTTGATCTATTATTTCTCTCTTTCTCTTTTTCTTCCTTTTTTATTATATACCCTTGAATGTAGACTTCACTGAAATAAATAAATCCTATTTTATATGTACCAAAAAACTAGATTTTAATACTGCTTTTTAAGCTAGCAAAATGTAATATTTTGCCCCCAACATAACGTAGAATGTTCCTGTGCCATGTGGACTGGGTGTAAAACAGGCATCCTAGATTACAACAGTTACAAAAAGAAAACTAATTTGTGCTGTGTTTTAGTCAGCGTGTTTTCGAAACGGATTTGCCATTGGCTCTGTGCTGGCTACCTAACGCAATAAAGTACTGTACGTTGTCCACAGTAAAATGCAAAATAGGAGTAGTAACAACACTTCAGTCATGGAGAAATGGGTAACCTAAAGTATTTAAGATTATAACTGGATATATTGGATAAAGTTAAGTTTCAAATTTCACAAGCATGTATGGATTTTGTTATATTAACCTTAAGCTGATGAATCATTTTACATATATGCCATTTTGTTCAATTAGAATGCATATTTTCTTGTTGGAAATATACACTGCTATATGTTTAAATTTAGGATGAAAGAACAGGGGATATTACCTCTAGGGCAGTGTTTCTCAACCTTGGCAACGTTAAGATGTGTGGACTTAAACTCCCAGAATTCCCCAGCCTGCACACTGGCTCAGGAATTCTGGGAGTTGAAGTCCACACATCTTAAAGTTCCCAAGATGAGAAACACTGCTCTAGGGTAACTTTCCTTCTTCAGAAAAATCTGTCCTCTGATTTTGAGGGTTTTGAGGATAGGGATCCTGGGACTAAAAATGTGGCATATAAATAAATATTTTCATAAAAGTTATGCTATATTTTGAAAGCCAGCATGGTATGGTAGTTAAGGAAGTGGACTAAGAGCTGGGAAACCCAGCTTCTAGGCCCTTCTTAGGCATGGAAGGAGATACTGGGCCAGTTATTCTGTCTCAGCACAAATCAGTGCCACCCTCTCCAGCAAGCTGGCTGAAAAACAAAATCCCTCAATTCAACATGCCCTGATAATCTCGCTGTGCAAAACATGTCTACCCTGCAACAACTAGGAGAAAACTGGGAACCATAATTATGCTGTTATTTTATTAACTTGAATTTTGTCAAAATTATAAAAATACCTTGTTTATTCCTCTATTTATGAAATTGGTCATACTGTTTCTCTTTGAAACTACTGCATGTTTTTGCAAAATCTAGAATGGCAACCCATGGCACTGGAAAACACAAGCAAACCAACCTTGCACACCTGGAAAAGAGACACATCTGGCTCAAATTTCTTGCACGGTCTAACCCAGGAAACAAGGGATAAAAACCCTTTTTTATCCATCATATGAACCTACAAGAAGTTCATTTTCACTGTGAAACTTTGATTGCAGAATCCCTTAGCTTTGGATCTTCATCTCATCAAATGTGGACGTGGAGAAAAATAAACGAACAGATGCCCCTCTTCCTGTCAAACCAAATCCTCCCTGCAATTAAACCAACAATGATTTCACAGACCACTGAGTTGCTCCAGCAGTCAGTGCACATCTGTGTTTATGTTTACGGGGCTAATCATTCGTGTCCTGAAGACCTGTGGAGAAGCTCCATCCAGTCCTAGCCTTTTTCTCCACCTCCCATGCAAAACCAGTCACCAAACACACACCCTGTTAATTCTCTCTTTTTGTGTTTTGCAGTCGATGCCTGTAACCGTCAGGCCATGCTGAAGGAGAATCGGGAGGAGGAAAGAGAGGTCTCCATACCTGCCTACTTACACCAAGCTTCTGTAATGTAATGAACAGAGACAGCTTAGGGACCGTTCACCTGCCCCAGCCTGCCTTTTATAGCTCGGCAAGTAAAACCACAAGGGATCAGCAGAAGGTACTTGTCTGACAGGGCCAGGACAGGTTGGCTTCTCGGTGACAGCCCAGGCCTTGCCTCTTAAACCTGACCCACCATAATTCCTTCACAATGCAACAGCGAGGCAGCTGACAGTAGCAGCTGTACCTCCTAAGCGAGATGGATGGAATTTTCATAACTAGTTCCCCAAGTTGCATTTTACCTTCAAGATAATTTATGAGCTGCTTCAGAGCCTTGAAGAGACAATATGCTTGCCATAAAATTAACTGTACCAGTCTTGTAGGTTATAATTAACACTGGGAAGATAGCACCAACTGGGTGCAGCGCACAGTATAATTGATAGCAAAGCTGGAAATTAAAAGGGCACTAACAATATCATTACCATGCGCACCACTTGAGTGAAATCAGCATTTTCATCACAGCCCCTTTCCAATGTGCACGACTGTTATCGGGATGAGGGCGACCATCCTGCAGAGGAGGTATGCATGTTTGCTGGGAGGAGACATGCAGGTCAAACATGGCAACATCTAAACAGCTGGCAACAAGGACATTGCGGGTGAATAACAGACACCTCGACAAGTTTTGTATTGTCTTGAGAAATGGGTTCTTTTCAAGAGAAGGGAGATTTATTTATTTGTTTATCAGATTTTATCACCGCCCATCTCCCCCCTGCCCAAAGGAGGGACTCTGGGCAGTTTACAACAAACACAAAGTTTAAAATTCAATACCATTATAAATGCAATAAATATAAATATAAATAGACAATTAAAATATAAAATGTGATAAAATCCAGATAGCTAAAGATTGTATCTCAGTCCATGAGTATCAAGCCTCATGAGTAAGACTCATGTGGCGCAGAGTGGCGGGTGGCAGCATTGCAACCGAAACTCTCCCCGCAACCCGGGTCCGATCCCAGCGGAAACTGGATCCTCTCTCGGGCAGCCGGCTCAGGTCGACTCAGCCTTCCATCCTTCCGAGGCTGGTAAAATGAGCACCCAGCTGGGGACTGGGGAAGGCAATGGCAAACCACCCCGCTCTATAGTCTGCCAAGAAAACGTCGCGAAAGCGGCATCCCCCCAAAGGGTCAGACATGACTCGGCCCTTGCACAGGGGGCCTTTCACCACCTTTCACCAATTTAGAAGTAAATTCAAAGTATAGAGATAGAAATATAGTTTGGGGCATCAGTCTTGTCATCAAAAGAGTCCTTAAACTACAGACAATAATCCTTGGTCCAGGCCACTTAAGAAACCAGTTTGTCTACAATTCATCAGGAATCTTATACATTTGTCAGATGTGGTTACCTGCATTCCAGGCCAGTGCACAAAGGAGTGAGGAGACAGCCTACTATCAATTACCTTCTACATTTCACTGCAGCACCAGGAAGGAATCACAGCATTGCAGAGCTGGAAACAACTGTAAAGATCATCTAGTTCAACCCCTTGGAATCAGCAGGAAATCCAATCAAACTATCCTTGAGAAGTGGCCATCCAGCCTCCTTTTAAAAATCTCCAGAGATGGAGAACCCAAAACCTGCACACTGTTGGACAGATCTTACCACCAGGAAGTTTCTCCTTATATTTGTGATTTAGAGGGCCAAAAGCTATAGGGATTCCTGCCACACCTACTGCTGTTCTCCCCCACACACCAAAACAAACAAACAAACAAATAAAACCCAATGAAACACTTTTGCTGATCAAATGCTTGGATCCTAGTTTTATTTTGCAAATGAAAAACTCTTTATTTGCTCCACCTGCCCTTCCTTCTGTAAAGTCTTCCCTAACCTGCTGTCCTTCCAAAACAAAAATTCTGGAGGCTATACTTCCAAGCTTATCTGGAGGGCAGCAGAAGTTTCAACCAGCTCTGTTCAGCAAGGAGAATGAGAAGGCACAATGAGAGCTGCTGTTCAGCCATCTCTGGAGTGCTGAATATTGCCCTCCCTCTACCCGGTATAACAACTAGAGCCTAAAGCAGGGTTTCTCAACCAGGGATCCGTGGCACCCACAGGTTCTGCGAGAGGTCACTAGGGGTTCCCTGGGAGATCACAATTTATTTTAAAAAATATTTCAAATTTGGGAAACTTCACATTAAAGAGGTAAATTTTATTCTTGATTTTTAGTTTAATATCACTTTTCAAGCATCTATACAGGCCTACCCATGAAACAAAGATAATAATTTTGTAACTTGTGGCCTATCTTTGAGCCTGAATCTGCAGGGGGTCCCTGAGGCCTGAAAAATATTTCAAGGGTTCCTCCAGGGTCAAAAGGTTGAGAAAGGCTAGCCTCAAGAGCCTTTGAACGTTCCTTTTTTGGAGCTATCCAGACTGGTTGCAATTGGGTGCAGGCAACTGTGGCCTGTTCTTCCCACTGTTCTATCAAAGTTGCCTTTAAAAAATCCTAACCAGTGATTGTCTTCATACTGTAGTTAACAAGAGGAAAACAAATGGAAGTTAGTTTGTAATAAGTGGCCCATCCTTAGCTACCAATGATTAAAGTGTGTATGTGTGTGTGTGTGTGTGTGTGTGTGTGTGTGTGTGTTCACATGTATGAATGATGTGCATGTGCATATGTATGTGTGTGTGTATATATGTGTGTCCGTCCATCCATCCATCGGTATCTGTGTGTACACACACACCACCATACATACCCAAACACATACCCACACACACCCTAGACAAGATATTGGAAGACAACTTGATAATTGATGGAACAGTGTCACCTACAGGCAAAATAAGCAGTTAATAAACCGCCTCCATCCTCAAACACTTCCCCAAGCTGACAGCTGAATTTAGACTTTATCTATAACCTGGAAAATACATGGCAAAGGAAATGACTAAGATACACTGGGGACACCCTTGGTATAAAATAAAATTACAACTCTTCATGTGTGGTAAATTGTCTCCTTAAGATAAACACACAGTACAGTTAGCGATTAATCCATTATGGGGCGGACAAATTGCTAACCTTTCCTCTTGGGGGCATTTCTTCAAATCAACCTTGACCATGATGGTCAAAAATCATTCTGATTAAAGGTCTAACACAGCAGCTAAAGACAAATTTGGGGGCGTCAAAAGGACGCTTATCTTTCCTTACCATCAAGTAGCAAGCTTATAGAAGTAATAAGCTTTGTGAGAACGTTATCTGGAATTCTACCTCTTCAGAACCTTAAAAAAAAAAACCATTTATACCCAAACTTTCTTTTAAAGGAGCAAAATTCAAAAAAAGAAAAAAGGAAAAAAGAAAAAGAAGAAAACCTCAGCCAGCTAAGGAATATCTGATAACTAGGAATATTCATTCTTCTTAAATAGTCTCTCTAACCCTTCTAGCCCATAAGAAGTGTTGAATTTCTCCTTCCATAAATCCCTGTCTGGGTACAATTAATATTTTAAAAGAAAGTGGAATGGCATTCTTCAAAACATTCCTCATTGAAGTCATGGCTTTCCAGAAATTCCAAAGTGGTATTTTTAGAAAGCTCGCATTTCAATGTTAACTTTAGGAGACTACGTTTTTAGGAACACTGAAATAATTGCTTTAAAAGTAACACCTTAAGTGAAAGAAGAATCATGTCAAACCAGTTTGCATTGGAGATATCTTGGTCAGTACTTTGGGCGGGTTTTGTTTTTAGACAATATTGCCAGTGTTGACTCCTGGCAACTGCCTGGACTAGTCCCTGCACTTTTCTTGGCAAGATTTCAGAAGTGGTTTGCCATTGCCCTCCTCTTCCTAGAGCTGAGAGAGAATGACCGGCCCAGGGTCATCCAGCTGTCTTTGTGCCTAAGGTGGGACTAGAACTCACCGTCTCCCGGTTTCTAGTTCGGTGCCTTCACCATTACACCAAACTGGCTTTTTAGACAATATTGCTTATTCATTATTACGTTATGGGGAATGATCAGAGTGAAATTCTGAAACTGTCTTTACTACCACCAAATAACTAAACAAACACATACAGGTTCCTATATATCACTTAAATATAAATACAAGAAGGTACCTTCTTCAATCAGTCAATTCCATTAAATCTATGAAACAGATAAAGATCACAACTCTAAGAAACAAAAAAAAATGCAAAGTTCATTTGATATATGGTAGGAAAAATACTGAACACGAACAGTATGTATTCAAGGAAAAATGTCTGCTTCTGATTACTAACACCTTATTAAGTGACTTATCCCTCAATTTATGGAGTGATAAAGGCAGGTGAGATATTTTATAGGATCAGTTTCTGAATCCAAACACAAAAATTATCCTGTGCCATTCAAAAGTGTCAATGCAAAGGTTTCAATGCCTTGCTAAGCTGAGCCTATCTATATAAAAAATAACGCCAAATTTGGCATCCCTCTATTCACCTCAACACCATCAGCCTAGGACGTTAACTTGGTATTTGACTATCCAAGTCCACATAAGGAAAAGGGTTTGAATGGCCAACGTTCTGAATATTATCTGCTTTTACATGAATCTATCCAATTGCTGAGATTATCTTTGGAGGGCCTGTTACAAGGACCTGAACTACACAAATATGAAGCATCACACCGCACTTGATTAAACTCACTCTTAATAATTATCATTGACAACTGTGCCTTTCTCCTCCTTTGATCTAAGATACGGTGCTGGGCCCAAGAAACAAATCAGTTCATTTACAAGGTTTATCAAGCTTCTGATCATAAGGTACTTCCTGTAGAAAAATTTTCTGTAGAAAATTTAGAATTTTCTAAATTCTAAAGGGCAATTAGAAACCTTGAGAAATTGATTAAAAATAAACTCAGGCTATCTCCAACATTCTCCAAGTAGTTGTTCCTTGTAGTCCGTGATCATGCCAATCCATTTCTTGAAAACCAACAGGCAAGAATCAAGTCACACTTTGGGGGAAAAAAAAATCTTTTCTTTTCCAAGTGCCTGGTTTCCCTTTGGCAGACAAAGTTGTTTCTAAAAGGCATGATGACAACTGATACTAATGTGACTGTGTGCTTCAGCTGTCATGTGATGAAGCTAACACTCTGTCTCACAGGTTATAAATTTGTCAGACCCTGTGATTTATCAAGCTTCCGCCATCCTACATAGCTGGTAAGTCTAATAATTCTAATTCCCTGAACTTGGTGGGTCCCACTGGTAGGAGAAGCCAATGTCCCTGAGTTGCCAGAAAGACTAACCAGCTCTAACTACCTTTCATGTGATGTCATAACAAAGAAACAGGCTGAACAAATTTTGGATACTTGTTAGAAAGCAAAGAGGGAGCAGGCCATTGTAAAGAAGCTATGCTGATTTATTTCCAGATGGGCAACTTCAGAACTATGTCCAAAGCAAAGTACAATTTCAATGATGTTCATCTGATTCTGAGTATGCAGTCATGGCATTATGTTATGGAGATAAGCATAACCGTCCAGTTACTCAAAGCTGGCGAGGGCCAAGCACATTTTATCATCGGAGTCTACTTTTGATAGCATGAAATGAGAGAAACATCTAGCCATGACAGGCACAGACTTGTTTCAGCTCAAATTGCTCTTAATCAGGGGCTGGCTCGCATATCACACTAGGCAAGGAAAGAGCATGATGGTATCTTCATATCATACCCACCAGGTTCCTGGCCTTAGCTGACCATTCCTCCCTTCCTCCGTTGCATTTATTTATTTCTCTTAATGAGCCTGATACACTGTAGAATAAAACACCACCCTCTAGTAAACATATTGATTTATGTATCATAGTTCTGAGATATTAGACAGCATGTGGGGGTGGGGGCAGGAGGCTTAACTCACCTTCTGGCCAGGGGGTGATTTGTTACAGCCCATGTCCCTCATTAGGAAAAACAATTCTGATCCACTTTGTTTCAGTGGAAACAGGCTTCTGCACATGCATGGCCCATGTGCTGAAGCCCCTTTTAGCATCTGCATTGAAGGCGATTGGTTTGTTTAACCCAGAACCTTGAAGCTGAGCACCACTTTGATTCAGTGCTAAGTAAAACAGATGCCCATGACATTATTGAATTAATGCCCTGGAAATGTCACCTTAAATCACTAACAGAAATGATATATGCATCATTTGACATAGCTATAGAAAAACATGACTGTTAATTTAAATTTCTTCTCTCTTTCCGTTAACAACACTCTAAACAGCCACAACCAGGATTTCTGCCCATGTAGTGTGTAAGTGCATTTCTTTAACCAACTCACTGGCAAGGCATTTTCTTTTTCTTTCTATGGCACTGCTGTGAAGGGGATGGGGGGTGGGGTATCAATTATTTAAATAAATAAATAAATAAATACATACATACATACATACATACATGAAATAGATTTTGATCTTGGTGGTGAAAAATTGACCACAAGCTAATGAATCCAGTTGTAAGTTTTGTGTTTTGTTTTGTTTTAATCCAACACCCACCACACCTTTTTGTCTCCTCTCTGTCTCCTGCGTCACATGAACATTGCTTCTATGGACACCATTAAATCTTAATCTATTCCAGCTCTCCTTATGGGTCGTTGATTCTATACGTACCATGGTTCTTTTTAAATGCTTCCCTCTGGTCAAAGAGGAGAGAGAGTTGTCTTGAGCCAGATGGACTACTTCACACTTCATTTATCAAACCCAATAGTCTAGACCCCGCCTTCCATGCTTGCGCCTTGCAGTTAAACTTGCATACAATTTGGTAATAATTTTCATTATCAGTCCATGACCCTAAAAGCCAACAACTGTGCTCTTTTCTCTCCTTGCCCTGTTTTGCTTTTGCACGGCTGATTCGAAATTCACAGCCACTGGACTTCAGTTTTCTGACTCATCAAGTGTTAGGAGATGCGAGAAGCTGCCTTTACTTTTTGAGAAGAAAGATGACCCCTGGCAGGCTGAGGTCAAGAAGAGGTCAGTTTGAAGAGCTCAAGAAACTCTTTAACAGCTATAACAATCTGCCCATCAGACACTATATGGTTGAATAAACAAACCTCAGCCTTTAGAAACCTACCCTCCATATTAATTTATGTCAGCCACCATCTCTGTAGAACAGTTGGCTCTCTCTTTACTCAGCCCCTCCAAAAACTTGGTTTCCTCAAAATCCAGAAAAGAACAGCTGTGAAGGCATTATTCTCCTGCTGCATATCTAATTCTACCAACCCAACAAGATCTGGGAGTGGCCAGTGATATGTAACATTTTAGATACTGGGAGGACTGGGAGGACTGAACAGATTCAATTCAATCCTCAGTGGGATACCTTGGACCCCCCCCCCATCATCATCATCATCATCATCATCTATTAAATACTCCCAGGGACTTGAGTTTCTGGAATAAAGGTGGGATGGAAGTTACCAAAGTTAATCAATTAATGAAGAAAACAATTATATCACTGCATCATGATCTTTAGGCTAGGATAAAATTGGGTCAGTTGTGAGTGCCACCAAATGCAAAATAAAATAACAAACAGAAAATGGAAAGAGAAAATGCAATCAGTGTTTCCTTCAGGGGTATGCAACTTGAGCAATAACAAATGTCTATACTCCTCTGATTTAGAAAAAAACATATTGTTACTACTATTTGTGAAATGGTCTAAAATACAAAGTTTTCTCAGCTGCTGGAAACTCATTGGCTACCTTATTGACCTAAGACAGCAGACCTTGCTTGCGTATTTTGAAATTTATCTTTATAATATCTCCCCTGTCTGGCTTGAGCTAAGAATGTGGACACTCTGGAATTTCCCACACAAAGATACTACACAGACAATCAGGTGTGGTCTCTTGAATTATTGGAGGCTTTCACAATACAGGCGGGGTTATTTAAAAAAAAAAAGCATCATTACTATTAGGAGCTCTCCAAGGTACTGCCTGGACTTAATTCACTTGGACCTGAAATTCCAGAAATTCATAACCAGATCAGAGCAGCAAATCCATGGTTAGGGTATCTGGCAAAATTACAAGATTATTCCAAACTCCCCTTTATAAACATAAAGATTCAGACTTTTTTTCTTTTTCAGCTCTGATTTTCTCCCTACTTATTTACTCAACTATTTGCTTTATATTTCTTCAAGTTGCTTTCCCCATAACATGTCTTCTCTAATGTGCAGGATAAGGTAATTAAAGTCACCAGTATTTAACTTCCAAATACTGGGGGCAGGGGGGGTGGATTGAGAAAAAAATCTATTATCTCATCTAGCTGATCCCTTGATAGCTTGCTAAAAGTAAAATACTCTAACCTACTGCCTGGCCTTTGACAAGTGCTAATTATTTTCCATGGAAGCACATTTTTCTCATGTAATTCCAAAGTACACAACAGGCTGATCTCTAAAACTCAGGAGTGCTCTGCCAGAGATGCGCTGGGTGTTTTATAACTTTCACCACTTTGCGTGTGGGTGTTTATATTAGCACTGGAGCCTACCAACATCTCCTCAAACCTTTGATGAGGCAAAAGTACAGGGAAATCACAACAGGCTGTTTATGTGGATCCTATGGATGGAGCTCTTTAGGACAGGTCAGCAAGGAAGGAAACATCAAGTGGAGCCAAGGGAGGGAGGAACTGATCTCAGTTATTTAATACTCAGGAGGCACTGTCTTTTGAAGGCTTTCAAGGCACCAGCTCTTGAAATTTTCTTTCAGGTGTTTAGGTTTAATGAGGCCTGTGCTTTGTCTGCTGTTCTCCCTCCTTCTTCAACCTTCTCATTCCTCTCTTCTCCACCCTGATGCCTGCGAAATACTTAACATTTTTGTCCTAGAGGCTCAATTATGCCACTTGGCTCCAGCTTGGGAATAAATTGATAGCTTTAAGGGAGAAACCTTAAAGAAACAGTGAAACTAGAATTGTTCAAAGAGGGTTGTCATTCCCTTCCATTCAAAGAAAAAAAAATCCATATTTATTGCATATTTGCTCTGCTAAACTGAACGATTCAGTAAGTTAACCTTTGGTATGTCCCCTTCCCCCCACCAAACCGCACATATCCACAGTTTATGCACACTTAGCTGTGTGTCTGACTTCCTACCTGGGCAACCTCCAAATGTCTGGAGGTTGCCCCCAGACTTCCCCAGGCAGCATAGCCATTGGACAAGACTACTTATATCTAAAGATGAGCAAACATTTCTATTATATTTCTAACCTGCATTGTTCCATCTTAATAGCAGCCATTTGGAAGGTATTACCTGGTGTGGAGTAAAAAAGAATTTCAGATTCAAAGCCAACCTTGTACCTTGCTACTTTGGGATCGACTTCTCTTCCCAACAATCTTCCTTTGTCCCTTTCCTTTTGCACTGGTGAAATTTTTATTGTAAGAAAAAAAGCAAGGACTGTCCATGTATTATACATAGACCACACATATAACTAATAATGCACATATCTGTGCTATTCAAAAGAAAGCTCACCACAATACAAAACAGTTTTGCGGGGACACAACAGTGGTGTGTCTCATCCACCTCGTTTCCTCTAGGAACCAACAGATGTCTCCAGGAAGATCACAAAGCATGAAAATTATATTCAATGTAATATTACTTCTGAACGTCAATATTCCATCCAGTCATGATGAATAAATTGTTTCCTACTGCTTCATTCATTTCTTGCACACAGTCTTTCAAAAATCCAGTGGGAAAGAGGCATTTCTGTTATTTCCAGTCCATGCATCAAATGTAGAACTCTAGGCTTCCCATTCTAGAACTCTGGACACTGACCAGACATGGCTGCTTAGCTAGTCCATGTGCTTTCACCCATATCACGCTCTGGTTCTGCCAAGTTTTAGCTTTGGCATTGCCCTCTGATAGAATATAGTTTGTACATTTCATCTGAAGTAATGTGGACTTTAACTGAAAAAAAAAATATTCCCTAGACCTCAAACATAGGATACATTGCTTATCCCATAGACAATAGAAAGGCTGGCCACATCTGAACCACATCTGAACAACACAACTGATTAGCAGAACAAGCTTGTGGTTCTCAAAATTAAAAATAATGAAGATGAAGGGTAGAAGTTTACAAAGCATTTTGACTGCTATAGGCTGCAGAGTGCTTGATCACTGAAGGAACTAGGAATAGAAATAACTGCTTCCCTTTGCAGATACACCTCCACATTGCTAAAACAAATGCTAAGATTGTTGCAAGAATGTCATCTTCCCTGCGTTTGTATATACATGCCAGTGTGAGACGGTGGGTCAGCTTACATAATTGCTACAGAAATGCATGTAGATCCATCATGCTGAAACAATGTGTCATATCTGATCACTTTAACAGGTTTTTGAAGGATCTGGAGACAACTGAACATTATGTACAATGCTAAATTGGAGGTGGTGCTCCTGATATATGTTGCTGAAGCTGAACTTTTCAGTATTATAGGCTTATAAACTCTATCCATAAGTGATGTTAACTACATGATTTGTATTAATTCTACTTCTGCTTGCCTTGCCTTTATATCTGCAAAGCCTGGATGGGGCAACGGACTCTCTGATACATATTTGTATTGTTACAAAGAATGGAGCTCAAAGGAGCCTACTGACAACTCCAACTCTATGTGAAAGGTGAAGAAGGATACACAAAAAAAATCTTCTAGCAAACCATTAGGACAACTGAAATAGTACAAAAGCTGCAGTCCTTACACTTGAGTATAACAAACCAATTTGTAGCGTTTCAAATATACATAACGCACAACACCCCAACCATGCCATTTGTTAAGGGTTGTCCTAAGTATCTGAGATAATGACTATTATTCAAACAAAACGTAAGCCAAGGGCATATATCCAAGGGAAGCTACAGGAATCAGCCCCAGTGATCACAGCCATTGGCCCGAGATTGTCAACTGTCAACTAAGGCAGAAGACACCAGCCTGTCTACTCTGGCATGCATCCGATCCTCCTGGTTGTTGTCACAGCTGTAAATATCCAACCACTGGGACTGAAAATGCATTTTGTGGTCAGTCTGTGGTAAGCATTTCTTAATGGGATCAGAGATGCTGTGCTAATTCAGAGAACAGATGAGGCACACAAAAATGAATGTTCTACATCTCTCCAAATACCTGCACACCTTGACTGTATGTCAAGGTAAGAGATTTTGACCTAGGTAACTCCTTAACAAGTCATTTTTCGCCCATTCCATTGTGGGATTCTAGGTGTGTCTCTTAAACTGATTCCTTTAACAGAACTGATCAAGTACTGTACACTATTGGCTTTTTTTCATTCAAACAAATCAGGTTAACATGTAACTTGAATAGTTATTTCAGTAACTATTGAAGGCTTCTCATATGCCAGTTATTAGTGGGCCATTGATTCCAATGAGTAAAAAAAGAAAAAAGAAAAAGAAATCATTAAGGTGAGATGCAATAGGAGGGAAAAACAACCTGGGGAGGCTCAAGTGAAAATTAAAAAAGATCTCTGTGTGAGTCCCCTCTCTGGATTCTAAAGTGAGACGTGCTCAAAATAGAGAAAACTTGGCGTATATCTGATCACTTTAATTTCTAAAGAATTGCAGTGCAGAAGCTGCTGGAAACTGCCTTGTTTTTCCCATGTGATTTTCATTTCTTTAAAAAAAAATAAAAATGGACCTAGTGCGCTATCCTTCAATATCACTTTCTCACCTCATGAGCCATTCGTGGCGTAACGCTTGACGCTCAATAAGGAGGGGGAGAAGGCAGCTGATTTTTTCATTTCTTTGTTCCTCCATCTGTTCTTTTCGTAATTCATTGAGCAGTAGACTTGTCTTAAGGGGGGAGAGGAATTGGGGAGGGATTGCAGCAAAGAGAAAACAACATAAACATTATAAAACAAATAAATAGGAAACAAAGCATAAAATTAATTAAAAAGCCCATAAGCAAATAGGGACAGTAAATCAATGGCCCTTTTTATTACAGTTCTATGGCCTGCAAATCAATACAGTAAATGATGGGTCAGAAACGACCACCTCTGTTTGGTATTTAATCAAAGTACATGAAATGTTAAGGTAAAAATCTTAAAGCATCATCAAATTAGTATTGGGAATCCAGGTTTCATTTTCAACAGATGCAATTATTTGGTCCTTCTGATAAAAACAAAAGACAGCTCAGAATATTTGTAATGCAGTTTTCTACAGATACTTTTTAAGCCTCCCACTCCATTCTCTTCCAGCATTGTCTATAAAATGAACTATTCCACCAAACAGTACTAACATGGAGAAAGTACAAATGCTAAAAATACACACATTTCCCCTTTTGGAATAAGATGTTGCTTATTCTGCAAACGGTGGTTAAGTAAACCAGGACTTAGTGTGATGAGGTCAGAACTGCAGCCTAAGTGAATAAAGAATAAAAGAGCTTCCAATGTTCAATTCTCATTTTAAAACCTGACTTAAACAAAGGTTAGAAGGTGAAAAGAAATGTCCTGACAGGCTGAGGTCAAGGGTTCAAGAAATGTGGTCAAAGATGTTATCAACCTGGAAAGCCATTTCCTCAAATCAACATGAATTTTTCTAAATTTATTTTATAAAGAAAAACTGATCAATCAAAACCTTGACTGGTGCGCCTCATCTCTCTAAAAAATATTGGGAAGATGTTCTTTTGAACAACGGGCCTCTTATCAAAGAAAGGTCAACTCTGGGTTTTTCATTCATTTAATGATCTTAATGACAGATAATTGTCCACAGAAACCCTGTTTTACCCAATGCTGAGTGAAGCCTTCAGCTTCAGTCCAGGGTCTCCTTCTTCCTAAGCAGGGCATGTCTAGGACACAGGGGCACTAGAACAAACAAACAAGGCATGTAGGTCTGTCTTATCTCATCAGTCGCTCAACAGAGAATTTTTTGGAGGGTGCTAATGTTTAGGATATGTTGAAGGCTATCTTCCCCCACTCCTTTCCTTGGTGAAAACACATCCTGAACGGGCCCAGTGAGAAAGATAACAAATGACAACATCAATAACTCCACACCACAAAGAAACTCTAGACTCCTGGTAAGGCCATGGTGGTATACCTTCCCTCAAAATGGTGCTGTGATTTATGCTGCATCGTGCATGAATACTCCCCATTGCTAACACCAAATTGGCAAAAGGGCCTGTTCTGCTTTAGCACTTAATTTTGTCAACAAATAAGGTTTTCATCAGGAGATCTAATGTACTTTCCAGACTTTCCAAAGAGATTAACAAGGATCAGCTTCTGAGCTCTTGCTAAGCTCTTGTTGCTTCAAGGAAAAGAGGCTGATGGCCCAAATAAATAGACAGTGAAGATGAAGGAGGGAACTTGACTTCATAAGCAGCAAAGTCTCCCTCTTCCAGCTTCTGCTAATCATCCAATTTATAATAGTCTTTTTGGTTGTTTTTGTAAGCATGGGAACTGAGAGCTACACTGTTGACAAGAGATGGTGCCAGCTAAAAGCAGGAATAAATGTGGAATCCAAGCGATGTAGACGTTGAGTAGCCTTGACTAAAATTTTTCAGTGGTAGCCTACATACCCCATTCCTTCCACTGATGTGAGTACTCTGTGTCTGTCCCATGGCAGATTAAGGGACCCTGTTCACAGCACTAGGGTGGAAGCCACTGGTATGTTTTAAGTTATCGTGCCTGATTTTGGACCCATGACACAAAATGGTGGCCCTATTTTTTAATCATTATTGCACCATGCTTGATATCTAAATTTCATTCAACAACTGTAGTGGAAGTTCTTCTTTTTTCTTTCCTTCCCCGACGGCTGCTGAAAAATGGCTGCATGCTTGTGGAGGAAAGCGAAAGGATGAAGGAGGAAAGGGAGGAGGAAAGGGAGGGGGGGTTGGTCCTGTTTATAGAAGCCAGCTGTTGCGACATTGGCGCCAGCAGCATCTCATTGTGCTATTTTATGCCGGCAACCCCTTGCCTTCCCCACTGTTAGCCCAGCACAGGTATAACTAACATGTCAGACTTCAGTGCTTCGAAGAGCACTCGACGGATTCGGTTAGATGATTAATTGCTGAAGACATGGCTGACCATATGGAACATAGAAAGCATCAAGTAATTCATACTTCTGTATATGATCATTCTGGCCCCCGTTGTTTTAAGGTACAGGAAAGAGCTAGTGTAGCACAGACCTGGTGTCTTGGTCTTGACAGCCCATTAAGAGATCTCAAAGCACCTAGTTGAAGTTACGCCGTTGGCTTTTCAATAGCAGCCCAATAAAACAGGAGCAACGCTTTCCCAGCGAGTCTTAAATCTTTCACATGCAGTACATTAACCACTGCTGCTAAAAAACGGCTTTCTTACGATAGGAAATGGGATGTGATTTCTAGCCTCTCCATATTTAACAAAAGCCATTTTTTGACCTTTGCAGGATTTACAAAATTGTTGCTCTGGGCTCCTGCCCCCACAACTCCCTTCTTCTTCTTGCCCTGCAATTTTCCAGGTTCCTTGCTGCACTGAGCTTCACATGGATGACTTTAAAACTCAGCATAATCTACTTCAGCTAGTTGGGCTATGCAGTCAATACAAAGACGACAGACTCCGGGGAACTCAGAGGTGAGATTATTATTAAGCGTTTTTCCTTTCTGGAGTCAGAGAAATCCCAGCGACAGCTAAAAACCTTACATTTAAAATACCTATGAAGCACATAAAAATAAAAGGAGGGACAGGTATGGAATGAAAAATAGGAAGGTCAATATTTCCATCTAGCAGTCAAGGGGATATATTACTCAGTTTTGTTAGAGAAATAAGAAATACTTATTTTAAGGGTGGTTTTCTCCTAGATTTATTCTCAGGACTACAATGGTTCAGCTATCCTTGAGGGAAAATACTTTACTAATCTCTCATTTTGGATCAAATTCACACTAGGTGTGATTTAAAGAAAAGAAATAGTAATTCTATGTAGATGCATTTGACTTGAGTGTCTATAGAGGGCAGAAAGGTCAAAAAAGACAAGATGGTAGCTTGACCATGTGATTTGAAGCTCTGCTCCTTTTTATATGCAATACAGATGCCCCTGCATTTGACAACAGCCCCATTTTAATGTGTGTACTTAAGAGAGGAGGGAGCTCAGTTTACACATTGTACTAAGACATGGTTTAACCATGGTTTAGTGAATACCATTTGAATTCCACTCACTACACCTGGTGTCTAGCAGAAGGTTTAAACCTTGGAGTGAAAAAGAAAAATTCTACAACCAGAAAAAGAGTTGGGAAGGGAGGGAGGGAAGGGCAACATGTCGGTCAGATTCTGAAACAAGAAAAAAATATTTTTCTCTTTTAAACGAAGTATTGCTGATATCCATTTACAGCATTTAAATGAAGAAAGAATACTGTCTCCTTTCCAACAACTTAAAACAACAGTGCTAAAAAATTAACCCCTTCAAATTCTTTTTTGCAGCATTTGACATATGCTGGCAGAAACATACTTGCTGACACATTTCTGTATCCAATATATATATTTATATTTATATTTCAGTTAGGAAGACTTGAATGTTTATTTTATTTTTAAAAGTTGCTATTACTCCTGCTTTCCATGGAAACCTGTTTATTTATTGAACTTGTCATCATATGACTCTCTCAACAGTTTACAAACAATAAGTGAAATTTAAGGTGGGGAATCCCATTGTCAAAAGGTGGGAATTTCCATTGCTGATGAATGATGACCCAACCAAAATAAGACATCAAGGCAAATGGGAAAACCTACAAATATTCACCTCTTTGAACTCTTCAATGAGGAAAAAAAAAATTCTTCAGGCTATATATCAGGAAAAGGTGGGGAAAATAAATAGAAATTTTTAGTCCTTTCAAAAAATGCAAACAATAAAACCACTGGAATCTTCCCTTAAAAAAATACTGGCCTGCGAAAAATGGCAAAATAACAAAAGCCATTTGTTATTATTAAAAGCCATTAAGCAAAGGTCCCTCCAGAAACAAAATGAGGATAAGGGAATCCAGAAATAATTATTGGGAATCCTAGTTTCCAGCATATATATAGTACAACGATTAAGTCTAAACCTCAGCAAATAAGGAATACCTTTCTTGTAAGATACTTCACATTTGGGATTAGCCCAGCTCCATTCCTTTTTGACCTACCCTTGTTGGTGGGAAAGTTCTGAAGAGGAAATACAGTCTCATTTGACCAATTATAGTACATATCAAGGGGAGGCAACTGTTTTCAGCCACATTTTGAGTACTGGGAGCTAGCACCACCATCACAACGTATGTATGTATGTATGTATGTATGTATGTATGTATGTATTTATTATTTGAATTTCTATCACCGCCCATCTCCCCCCAGAAAGGGGGACTCTGGGCGGTTTACAATAAAATGATCCTTTTAAAAGCATCAACATATAAAATTACAAAATGAACAACTAAGACACTAAAATAATAAATATAAATATTTATTTAATTTATTGCCACTGAAGGGTCTTCTCCAGTCACAAGTTGGTTGCCATGGTAGTTTATCCATTCTCATTCACCAGAAGACATTGGTAAGATGTCTCCATCCCACCCTCCAGGATGACAGCAACCCCTCCCACCAGCTTACCTTAGTCTTCTTTTTTATGAGCAGATGGGCAGAACCCATACACCATTTTAATTTTCCAAGAATGTCCTAGCTGATCTTGGCTGATCTTGAAAAACTAAGCAGAGTTGGCCTTGTTGAGTAGTTGGATGAGAGACTACTGGTAAGTGCAAGGGCATAGACTAGACTAGGAACTGGAAAAAGGCAATAGCAAACCATTTCTTATTTCTTCGGATAACAGCATTTTCTGTTATCCAAAAAACTTAACGAACCCATGAAGAACCCAGGATTAAGCTTTACTTGAAAGAAACGTTATCATCAAGATAACATCAGAGGCTACCACTTTGCTTTCCAACATGCCAACTCCCTAGTGTTATTTTCAATAAACTTAGATATGGCTGGAAACCTGGCAGATACCAAGAAGGTGGCCATGAGCATCACTCTGCCTTAGTCACATCATAAAATAACTATAATGCTAAGCCTAATTCATGAGACTTTGTGTGTGTGTGTGTGTGCATGCACCTTCAAGTCAGTTTTTGACTCCCATCGACTGGCTAGACAAGTCCCTGTAGTTTTTCTTGGCAAGATTTTTTGGAAGTGGTTTGCCATTGTCTCCTTCTTCCTAGGGCTGAGAGAGAGTGACTGGCCCAAGGTCACTCAGCTGGCTTTGTGCCTATGGTGGGACTAGAACTCCCAGTCTCCAGGTTTGTAGCCTGGTGCCTTAACCACTATACCACACTGACTCTCCAATTCATGAGACTACATGACCATCACTTAATGGGGAGGGGAAGGGGTGAGACAGAAATTAAAAGAAGAAGCAGAACACTGCTTTTTCTCTACATTTCCTAAGTCCCCAGTTTTTTAGAAGCAAAACCGCATGCAGAGGGAAGCTAGGGAACTGGTAAGTTCACCCATGCAAATATATCTGCAATTAAGTAAACGAAGATGAATAGTGATCAAGATTTTGTTGCTGTTGTTGTTGTTCTCCTCCTGATTAATGCCATTTCGGGAAAGGGGTGGTGGGAAGGAAACGCCATAAACCAAATTGGCTTTTGGTGTGAATCCTTACTGAAGTGTAACTTACAGTTTTCAGAGCCATGTTCTGCTTTGATAAGCATATATTATTGCCTCATCTTCTAGAGATAATAGCTTCCTTTGCCATTCTGTGTATATTTATATGTTCGAATTACACAGAGGAACAATTGCAAAGCGAAGCTTTCATAGAAATACAGAGGGCATATCCCGCAGCTGGGCTTGCTAAGCATGAACGAATATGTCTTGCAGAAGAGATACTTGAAACGCATCAAAAAGTTCAATATTTTTAAAAGAAACCCCCTAAACTCTATTTTCATATTTATGCTATTAAATAAGCAAGGACAAGTATACAAAAGAAAAAAGAAACCCACATTAGGGAGAGGGAAAAGCATTTTAAACAATGATTCTGGAAATGTACAACGGCACTGTGTCAGAAAGAGAAAGAAAGAGAAACTGTAACAGTAATCAACATAGTCCAGGAGGTCTCAAAAGAAATGGTGTGGTCCATCAAGGCCTGCAGTTAGAGTCTAAAAGAGAACAAACAGCCAAAAATTCATGATTCAGACCTACATTCATAGTTTGCACTAACCCATGCTTTAGAGGAGCATTAGAACTGCTTCCTGGATCCATCATCACCAAACTTTACACAGACTGAAATGTCATATCATAGGCTGAATTCATCTACACCTTTGTTGTCAACATCTGCATTTGCAATCTGGAAACAGAATTCATCAAACTTAGAAAGTTGTTTTATGGATTGCTACAAGACTATCTTCAACCCAGAATTCTCACTTGAGGCATAAATGACCAGGCTCAAACGATCCTACTTCAGACACATTACGCGAAGATCTAACTCTCTGGAGAAGGCTCTGATGCTGGTAAAGGTGGAAGGAAAGAGAAGAGGACAACCAGCAGCAAGGTGGATGGACTCAGTTATGGTGGCAATGAGTGCACCATTGGGAGACCTGGAAGACCAGGTTAGGGACAGATTGTCAAGGGGAAAATTTATCTATGTTCCCTAAAACTGGGGACTTAGGAAATGTAGAGAAAAAGCAGTGTTCTGCTTCTTCTTTTAATGTGGTCACTAGGAGTCGAAAACGACTTGATGGCACATAATTAATCAGAAAATCACAAGACTATGTAATATGCAATGCTTTGGAGAGGACTAAAGTATTAGATACTTCTTTGAACTTGTTATTTTTTAGCATTATAGACATATACTCACCTCGTCACAGCTAAACAGTCTACACATCTGGCTGCTGGACCTCACAAAGATTTCCCAGCAAGAAAAAAAGCAGCATGAACACCGAACTGCTATGCCAGACGATTTAAAAAAAAAACCCTCACCATGGAGAAAAATAGATTGGGTTCTAGAAGCAGCAAAAGCCTGATTCCTTCCTGGTTTTCTATAAGAACCACAAGGTGAGAAGTTTATTGCTGATACAATTTTCAGTTTGGAAGTGGGTTTGCTAAGCGGAGCAAGAGGATCACTTCTTCTGAACTAGTATCTCCTGAACAAAATCTATTTATTTCTTACCTAATGTATTTAGATATCACTTCTTATATCAAGGAAAGAACTTTCAAAGAGGGGACTACGGTGCAGCTCTACCAATGGTGGAGATCTGGAAGAAACACCATCAATGGTGGAGCCCCTTCTCAATTTCACAACAGAACCGGTGTCAATCACAGTAATTTATGGATGAAATAAGTCCTTCAACTGTGTTTTCATTCCACTTGTTCTTGCTATGCAATAATGTTACCATTCTTTTCCTCAAAATTTCTGTTAGATGATGCCTCTGGCTTTAAGAATCTTCATGCTGAGGAAAGAAAGAAAGAAAGAAAGAAAGAAAGAAAGAAAGAAAGAAAGAAAGAAAGAAAGAAAGAAAGAAAGAAAGAAAGAAAGAAAGAGGGAGGGAGGGAGGGAGGGAGGGAGGGAGGAAAAACCTGTAAGGTCAGTAAAATATCTTCCAGGTCAAAAGATCAACCATGGGACACAAAGATATTTTCCACTGGCAAATCAATCAACTTGCCACATAGCATACAAGCCTAATGCTCATCAACCATGGGACAGAGACAAAAAATATACTCTCCTTTGTGCCTTTTCTAACACAGTAAATTATTTAAAACTTGTGAACACTCTCGTTTTGCATCCTGCCCATATCCCACTTTGGACACACATTAATAAAAACAAAAGGGCCCAATTTATATTGTAGCCATGCCATAGGGTTAAGCATATGACCTTAAAATATGGTACACTTACGTTCAGGAATAAAAAGGCACTTGACAATATAAACAAGAATTACTGCTGTTAAGAGAAAAAGAAGACAATTAAAAACAATCCAGGATGTTTGTTGAACAGCTGTTTGAGTTTTCAGCCCCATCTGACCTCTAAAAGCAGAATGGGTATTACTCCCAACATCCTGAATATTTTAAGTGTTTATTAAGAAAACCAAAAAAAAAAGAAGAGAAGGGCTGATTTATGCCTCTTAATTTTCTCATAAAATAGGATTTGCCACATTACAAATATCACCCACCTGGGTATTTCTTCTTTGCTTTGAAACAGTTCTTGCTCAACATGAGCCCCTCTGGAAAATGACGGGGAGCGGCATAGAAATAACAGAGAAAAGCATGCCAAAATGTTGGTTTGCCCGGATTGTGAATGCAAGTAAGAAGGGTATCAAATCTTTTGAGCTGCAGACACTGTTTTCAAAACAAATGGATGAACATCAGAATGAAAACTCAGATTTCCCCCCCACCCCCCACTAAGGTAAAGACGCTGAGGAAGCACAGCCTTGATGGAGTTTATAAAGACCAGATGAATCAAGACAGATTCCTGATTCACAAAACACAATGTCACACACAATATATTCATCAAGGCGGAAATAAGGTATAGACACCCCAAGTTAAGCTCAACTCTTGGTGACTGAACCAAATCCAGGCAGGCCTGTTGGCAGAGTTATGGAAGCTGCTGGACATTGTCCCTTGGAAAATTTTAAGAAAAAATACTGGGACATTTAACCATATTCCAGCTTTACTTTAACTCTCTATAGACCTTCACCTAGTAAACAAAACGTGCAGAAGAGGAAGAAGACATGGGTGTGCATACAAGCCTTCTGCTCCAATGACTCCAATGCTCCAACACACCCTGCTGGTTTTGCACACTTAGGGCCAGGATTTATATCCAGCTATAAGTATCTCTGATTGTACCTGGACCATTCTGCAAGCAATGGAAAAAAAAAAAAGCATTCCACCATTCTGCAACATCATCTAAAACGTTCTTTTTCAAACTTGGCAGCTCAACATCACCAACTTTGAAAAATACTGACAAATGGGAGATGTTCAAGAAGAGCAAGCCTTGGGAGAATTGTGAAGTTCTGTAAGCTTAGCGGGGAACATAAAATCCCAGCAGTGATATGACTCAGCACACCTTCCCTTCCCTTCCCTTTCTCCAGTGACCTAAAAATTGTAGGAAACTATAGCCGAAGTTCCAAAGAAACAAGGAACCTAGAGTAATATTGCCGACAGTCCTCCCACCCAACTTTTCCCTGCCGATCCGATCCTCCCACAGTCAGCCTGACTCATTGTAATGCCTTCGTAAATGAAAAGCATTCATGGGAAGCTTTTGGAAAGACTTCTCCTTGGGGAATGAGTAGAATAAAAGAAGAGGTTGTCTCTGCCACGTGGGCCTACAACTGGACTCAAAATGAACAAACCACCCCACTCTCTTTGGGGCTTTGTGAAACTGATACTTCCTCCTCCGTTCCTGCAGGAAGAAAAGAAGCTGTGGATAAACAGAACAAAAGGAAAGGAAAAGAAAAATAAAGAAGAAAAGTAAAGCCACGCATAATAAATATTAGAAAGTTTTGCTCATCAGACTAAGATTCAAAACATATTCTAATCTCTTGAGCCACCTTGCTTTGATGTATGCCGAAACAGAAAGTGTATGCATTTTGTAAGATTTACAGCATACCCAGTGGAAATGGTTTCATATTTCACTTTTTTCCCTCTCTGTTTGAAATTAAGAATATATCAGGCGAATTCAGTTTCCTGATGTTTATTGTGTTAGACCGAGAATTTACTCAAAGTTTCAGAATATCTTTATGCTTCACTGCAGCATCAATAGCATTCCTAGAAGTTCATTTTCCTCTACTACAGGGTGAAAAGGAAAAAGATCTGAAAAATCATCTGGCATGGTTAGAAAAAAAAGCTCTCTTCAAAACAGAAGCAACAAAGGAAAGTTTGAGATGGCCACTCTTTGATATAGTCTAAAGTGGATGACAGCGTTTTGTTTTGTTTTTAAATAGCAAGGAATTACAGCAGTTCTTCAGAATTGTAACTAATTTGGGGAATAAGAATCTCCATGGATGGGGCAGCCTGTCCCTTTTTTGCAGTCATAGAAAAGGCATTACTTTAAGTGGAAACGTGTAGTGCAAAAATCCTTTTGTTTTAATAGAGACACAACTAAAAGAAGTTACTAAACAATAGCACAAGGGTTCCAAAATGGGAGTAGATAGCGATGGTCTCCTAATGGTCCACAGACGTGGATCAGTAATATTTTCCCACTGTGAGATTCTAGATACTAAGTTCTTTGCAGCATAATCCTGCCTATCCAAACACGCTGAAAGAGATGTCCTGACAATACTTTCTTTAAACAAATCATAAACAAAGGTATGTAGGAACAGGTCTTATTCCACGGATCTTTGAAGCTGTATTTAGTTCCCATTCCTTCTATTTTCAGGAAAGACTTCCACCTTTCTGCTGTACTAACAATAAATTGCACTTTTTTTTATGTTTTGTAACTGCTACATGGATGCGTCGCAATGAAGGCATTCTAGGAGTACAAAGGCAGGGTATATTGAACAAAAATAAGGAGAGGAATTAAATATCTCTTTTCTGAGAAATGTAATTTATACATTCGGCCAATGGTTTCCTCACTGCCCAACAATGGAAAACATCTGAGCTTAGCTGTAGCAAACTGGATCCAGCATGAGCAACAATTAGTATGAAAGCTAGGCAGACATCATGCCAGCATTATCAGAAAGAGATATGAACCATACATTGCTGGGAAACAATAGATCCATATCTGAATCAACTGAAGAGAGTCTAGATGGAACAGTTGGTGGCAAGCTAAGTATTGCTGGACCTCTTCAGAGAAATACTTGTCAATCAAGTCTCCAGTTACTTACAAGCTTAGCTGTAAACCTAGAATTAATTGCTTTCTCACCCTGTCAATGGTCTTGATGTCATCCGCAAGGCATCTTGCTTCCTTAAGCAATAACACTAAATAAAAGCTAGTGATTGTTGGTCAGTCAAATAAAAAACAACTTTATGAAAGATACAAGAAGAAATGAAAGTTCCTGGTTTTAGGGTATCAGCCATCATAAAGACACTGTAGCTTGTTCACAAATGAAGCCAGTTTGGCACCCAGATCTATCTCCCAAATAGCTAGAAGAGGGTTTGGTCAGGGTTAGCCTACTTTCTCCTCATAAGGCCACAAGCCTGTTGAGTCCCAGCAAGGACCAGTATGACTGACACACCTAAAAGAGTCTTCGCAAGCTCCTCCCGGAAATAACAAATGGATCATGCAGAAGAAACTCGGTGCTTCCTTAAATACTTTCTTATAGAACCTGTCCAACTTCTCTACAGCTAATACTGCCATCCCATAACCTGTAGAAAATGCCTCGCAGGCTTCTGGCTGCAATCCAAAGAAGATGCCACTTCTGTCTCAGGATTGCACAGCTAACTTGGCAGCTACCATATGAACCCAGGAAAAGAAGCAGCTGCTTTCATGAACGGCAGATACATTCAATCTTCCTGCCCCCTCCCTTCCCCCATGCTCCAAAGCATCTTTTTGGAAATAATTCAAAGCACTCCGCTGCCCAGTAGTGTGTGTGTGTGTGTGTGTGTGTGTGTGTGTGTGTGTGTGTGTAAATTTGTATTAAGATTGGGTGTTCATTGCCCTAAGATTAACACTATTTGCATCATAAACCATCTAACAAATTGTAAGGAAATGGAAAGAGCCTGGCTGAGTGGCTCAATGAGAAATACTAGGAAGAGAAATGATCAAACAGACCAGTTTTACGAGGCAGACTCTTTCCTGACATTATGAAGGACAGCTTAATATTTAAATGCATGCACATTTTCTCCGGCTGCCTAACATCTTTCCCAAGCTTATGTCTTATTCAGAAATACGTAATACTTGCAAACCTTCGAACAAAAGGCACTTGCAGAATTTATTTCGTTATATCTACATTTCATTAAAATGTATTATGTTTCCATGCATTTTAAAAACAGATTCCCGCATCTCTTGGGCTAAAGCAATAAAGGTTATAGTACCTTGAGGGAACCCCCCCCCCTTTTTTTTTTTAATGTGGTCCCATCTAAGCATCACTTGCAAGTTACTTAAACTGGATTGTGCAACTTAACCTGGATCCTGCATGCTGACACTGAAAACGTGTTCCTATTCAAATAGGAATTCTCAAAAAAAGGGCTCAACATCCTGTGAAGTTTGAAACTCAAGAGGCTGGGAAACATCTTTCCCTCTTCCTCTAGTTGTCATTGCTTCTTTGCCTTGATCCAGCGAAAGAGATCTAAGGCAGACAAAATCATCCACAATTTTGTCACTTTCTGTGGCCCACTTGAGACACCATCCATTCATGCCACGTTACTTTCGATGGAATGCACATTTGGAGGATGCTGTGTTCCAGATCCACAGCTACCCATGATTCTTGACATGTGGTAAAGTCTCCTTGCAGTTTGGAAGCTGTCTAGATAAACTTGCAGGAACTGGGGGTCACTATCTGCCTCATTCTGAGCTTTCAATTGACTCCCTTGCTTCCCCAGCTTCACTCAGTTTTGAACTTGTTCATGAATTTATTTTTTTTCAATATTGTTATACCAGTTGTGACTCTACCAACTTTCAGCATCAACGGTGAAATCACTATGCAGTCCTTTCAACCTGCAGTTCAGTGTTTTAAGGAAATAACTAGGAACAATAGAGAAAATGGACAGAAGGTATTTGTCTCCTTCCTCCCATAATTCTAAAACACCCTCCCCCAAACTGGGTGCCCTCTCAAAATATACAGTACAATGCCCATGCTGGCTGAGAATTTTGAAAGTCCATGTCTTTGGAAGTTGGGCACAGCTGTGTTAGAATCTCAGGATGGTCACTGTCCATGTTGGTTGGAAATGACGGAAGTTGAACTCCAACACATTTAGAAGACCGTCCATCTATAACAAAGGGAGTATGGATAGTTTTCCCATTGGGGATGCTTAAACTATACATATGAGTCATTCAGTGGGTTCTATATTCAGACATTCTCTTGGCTGCTCCCTGCTAGTTTTGTAGGGACAGTCTATTTAACTTCCAGTATTTACCAACAGTTGAGGAAAATTAGCTTGAAAAAACGCGAAGAAAAATTGACATTGGACAGCAACAGCTGCCCTGGAAAGCCTAACCTAGAGGCTGAAGGGCATCCTGGCTGCTGCCCAAAGGAAACATTCTGGCCTGGAGGAGCACACCGAGAGTAGACGTATGATGCAATGAATCCAGTTCAATTCATCGTCCTCAGCTTCTGACTTGCAATTCTGGAAAATAATCCAAAAAGTGCAGAGCCAAAAATAAGGCACAGCTTGAATGTCTGCCCTCATGCTGCAGCAAGGAAATTATTATTGGCTTTTCGGAAAACATCTTCATTTAATGGCAGTTGGTTTGGCAGTGTCCTCCCTGGCCTACAGCAAATCAGAACTCTAACTAAGGCTGACAGCTAAAAGGGTTTACAGGCACTTTAAGCATAACCAGTCTTCTTAATTTTAACCTGGCTGCACATCTCAGGCTAAGCCACTGTGTGGCCCAGACATCATTGTGTGTAAACCACACTTAGTGGTTCACTTAATCAACAAACCACAGTTAATAAAGTTGTGCTGTAGCCTCTCTTTTCCAGTCCTCCTGGCCTTATTCCAACCTCGTGAAATAGTGCAATTTATTTTGTGTTTTGGGGACTTAAAAAAAAAAAAAGACCAGACTTAAAGGTATGTGTGCTGATCCGCATGACATAAAATGCCCTATGTCAGGTGGGATAAATAATTGGATGTCTCCACTTGACTCTGTCTGAAGGATGCTGCAAGACTGAGACTGGTTCCACCAATTAAAGAAGCCTCTATGCACAAATATCTCTCTCTCTCTCTCTCTCTCTCACCCACACACACACACCAAGCATTATAAAATGTGCTTAACCTCTTTGACCACAACACCCACTTTGATCAACACACATTCTAAAACCAATTTCTTCCCCAAGACTTCATTCTACATCATCCCCACCTCGAATGGTAAGTTTCAGGATTGACCCACTTTGGATAATGTTGGAACACTAATCACTTTCAGGTAGGTTCGAACTTGGAACAACCATTCCAACTCAGAATGGAACATCTAGAGATTGGATCATATCAACCTCCAGGGATTTTGCATGCCTTTATTTATTTGATATTATTAAGATTTATCTCTCATCTTCATTTTGTAGAACTCAAGGCAGTGTACATAATGCTCCTGCTTATTTTTCTCCACAACCACCACCCTGTGAGGTGAATTGAGCTGAGAGTGTATGACTGGCCCAAAATCACCCAGCTGGCTTTCACACCAAAGGCGGGACTAGAACTCATGGTCTCCCAGCTTCTAGTCCAGCACTTTAACCACTATACCAAAGTGGCTCTCAATATATATTTAGGATACACACACACACATGCACAGACACATATACATATACATACATATACACACACACACAAAGAGAGTGTGTGTGTGTCTGTGTGTGTTAGGATACATTGAGGATAATATAGGAGAGAGATGATACACTGATATATATATTTAGTATATACTGAGAAAGGGGGGAACTGATCAGTATTATTTTTAAATGTATCTACTGAACACTTGCAATAGTTCAGTAAGTTAATATTTATGGCAAAAGTATCTTATTATGTATGAGTATTTAATTAACTTATTGCGTATTTGCTTTTTACTGTTACTGCTTTTCCATAGTTTTAATGTTATTTTTTTAATCCTCTGTAAACTGCCCAGAGTCAGCATCTAGGTGACCTTAGAAAGGAAGAGCTCAGGGCAGGTATCAACCAGCACACACTGGTCGAGTTCTGGTGTCCCATTACACCCTGATCGACTTCGTCCAGGCCCCCTAGACTCAACCATGTTCCACCACACCAGAAACTCCAGATACTTTATACGTTGGACACATGCATACAGGCAGCCACCCTTGTCCACAAAGGGAGAGAGCTCTTTTAGTGATGGCACCCCATTTATGGAATTCCCTCCCCAGAGAAGTTCAACTAACACCCACGTTAACATCATTTCACTACCAGGTGACGATGTGTCTATTTTCCCAGGCTTCCTAATTGGTTTTTCAGTAGCAACTGCCTGCATCTCAGGCCATTTAGAGATGAATGTTGCATCACTAATCAAACTGTAAGAAAAATAAGAAAGGGTTCTCTGTCTTCCACCATTGAACCTGAATCCCCATCTAGTTTTTCTCATTTTAAATCCAGTACAGGAACCCCAGGGCAGCACAAGAAAATGGCAATGTTTTGTTATTTTAACTCCCCTTTTCACAACAATCCAGAGAGAAAAAGTGCGGGTGCCGGCCAAAAAAACAAAAATTGAAAATCAAGTGCACAAACGTACAATCCCAGTGGAATCGACTGACTCTTGCTAGACAAGCTGAAAGCTGATTAAAATATTTCTCCTCCTTTGGGTATGCAACAGCTTTTGATGATGGAGGGTGTATTAATATTCAGGCTAACCGCTTGTCAACACTTCAGACAGGTCCCAAGAAAGACTCTGAAATTGACCAGGTTTCTTTGGCGTGCCAGGAATCTTTACCAGACAGACAGCAGCACCCTTGCACCAGCAGAAGCAAAGATAAGCCTTTGCATTTTAGACCTTCCTGTGAAGAAAGTACAAACATTTGCCTTCCTTTCCTCCTCCATCACCACCCCCTGCCTTGCGCTTCTCTCCACTCAAAGGTTTAACAAAACATGCTGGCAATGTTCAATGTACAAATGAGAAGGGGAAGATGAGAAGGGGAGAAGCAGAAAGACATCTTGATTTCAGTGGGACATCAACAATGCCGTTGACTGCCTGTTCGATTTAAACTCAACGGCCTGAGCAGACACGCAGACTCCAGCGTTAATATCAGAGAGACAGAGAGATCTCAAGCAGTAATTATCTGAAAAAGCTGAGCTGAAATGGCCACGTTAGGTGTTCCAGCTTAACCGTTTCCTTGTACATACACCAAAGACAGGATAAATCACTTTTGAAGGGCTTGGGGGAGACGTTTTGGGGGTCTTCAAGGGCCACGGGACACATGGCAGTTGAATAATGCCATCATCAAACAAAACAAGGCTGAAAGATTCAGCTTCCTTTCGGTGGGATTCAGAGCGGGGTTAATGGAATATAGGTGTGTGCAGCCTATTTAATGCATTATTTGCAGCTTTATTTTCATGTGTTTAGAAGTTCAGAAAGCACCACCAAGAACGGGTATTTTGGTGCCAAATTTGGGGTGGGGGTGAGATCTGGGGAGATCTGGGCACCACAAAAATGAGGCGATGGTGATCACGCATTTTCAGCTTCTTTTAAATTATTATAAATAAATAAATATGAATAAATTATAGGGCTTGAAGAAAAATCAACTCCAAACCGACAACAGAGTTGTGTGCTGGTTTACACTCACATTAACCTCAACAGTTTCTTCTCAAGGCAGAAAACTTCTAAACTTCCCAATATTTGGTGAAGGTGTATTACATAATTACTTGGGCCCTCCTGGAGGTAACACAGACCTTGGCGGTCTTCGTTTGCCTTAAAGCAGCGTGAGCTTTCTGAGAACCATAAACCCCAGGTAAATGGAGGAGGGGGCATACACCTTGACCAAATTCTAGTTTGAGAAAGGAACAAGAGTCTGTGCCAACGTAAATCTTTACTTGTTCACTGAAGGGTTAAAAAAAGAGATGGGGGGGGAGAGAGAAAGAAAAACTGCTATCCATTGGTTTGTTCTGATGTTCCTAGATATTGTCACTGAATGTATCCTCGGTAGAATTCTATTCAACACCTCTGTCTTTAACTACAAAGCGAACGGCTGTAGCAGCTCTAGGAAACATAAGTACCCTTTTTTTTAACCGCACAGTATCTGTGTGTGAAATTCTCTAAAGGGGTTTAAGTATTTACCCTGAGCACTATCAGGCAGCTTCTAAAATTCTCCTTACCCTATTGCAAAGAAGAAGAGAAAAAAAAAAGTCCAAGAAGAAGGATGCTGGTGGGGGTGGGGAAGCACTTCAAAGGGAATCATAAACACCAGGGCTTTGTGCTCTGAGCACACATTTTGTTTTGGAAGCTTAGCTCTGAATTCGCTCAGAATTGTAAATATATCTATATGAGGGAGATGTGGCTATTTTATTAAAAAACATGAGAGCCACTCAAGCAACCGGAGGAGGCTGAATTTTCTTCCATGCTTATGGAGATAAGCCACCTTGCTGATTTGATTCTGAACTTATTTCCTTTTCGAGGGAGGAGGAGGAGGAAAAACCCGGCTGAGATTGTTTGGGCATAAGGTATTCTGAAGTCCAGCGAGGGAGGACAGCAGAAACAAAACCATCCTCGCATCTTGAGCTTTACTTTCAATTAAAGGCCATTGACCACATTTGGTATGCAGCGGGCATGATGGCCTCACCGGCTATGGAAATCTGCATTTGCATTTGCTTATGGGGAGAGAGGGGGAGATGTTCCCCAAAATGGAATCCTCTCCACTTATTTCCATTAGAATTCTAATCATCTGTCTTTGACAGTTATTTACATGCAAGTTAATCTGCTGCATGATCTTCTAAGCAAACTTGTTTGGGGATTGGCTTAAATCTTCCAGCAACCTGGAAACCATCAACAAAAATTCCGTTCATAATGGAGGATTGATGTATCTCATTCGTTCCCTTCTAACTGGCAGGAGAACACTCCTCACCTATCTCTCAGTCGTTTCAGTCATGCTCTTCCTCCCAACTTAAGAAAAGCCTGTCCATTCTAACCCTAGACATTCTACAGGTAGTCCTCAGCTTACTATCACAACTGGGACCGGAATTTCCATTATAAGTCATCGCAATCGTAAGTCAAGTCACTACGTGACCGGACCCAATTTTACAACCATTTTTACGGTGGTCACTAAGCGAATCACAGGTGGTTAAGCGAATTCAGCTTCCCCAGTGGGTGTTTTTTGCCAAAAAAAGTTGCAAAACGCGGTCACATGACCACAGGACTCGGCAACCGGTTGTAAATGCGAGCCAGCTGGCAAGCACCCACAATGGGATCACATGACCATCGGGCGTAGTGCAACATTTTGCAATGCTCAGAAGTGCTTTACAGGCTGTAAAGCAACCATTCTGAGGCCATCCTAACTTTGGACTGTTGTTAAATGAATGGTCATAAATCCAGGACTACCTGTATGTTGTTCCTACAGCCCACCCTTACTATCTTCCATATTTCAGCTTGATATACACAGGGACCTGCTGCAATCTGGGGGTGTGTACAACGACAGTTCTTTATCGTGCCCAAACCCTCCAAATTCAAGTCAACTTGCAATGTCTCCCTTCCCTCAATGCACAGAAGATAGCAGGAGATGCAACTAAGAAGGTACACAAGGTATCTCTGCACTGCCCTACAGGGATGTTCCTTTCCATTCCATAAATTTACAATCAGAAAGCATCTCTTTAGGTTCTTTTTCCTGCACCCCAAAAAAGAGTACATTGGGACAACTGCACATGAATCTTTTTTTTTTTTTTTACCTATCTATGGGGAGGCCTTCAGAAAATCCCAGGGCTGTAGGTTAGAGTGAGAAGTTGGAAAAAAACAATCAACATACATATACTGGAAGGCAGCAATGGCAAAATCCTTCCCTACCTCTGCTAAGAAAACTCCATGGACATGTGTATAAAGTCTTCAGAATCTGAACTTGACTTGAAGGAGACCTTCAACTGCTGAGTGCATTTTCAGCTCCAAAAATTAGCCATTCTTGCTGGAGAAGTTAAATCCACCCAAGATCAAGTTGGGGAAGTCCAGCGCTCCCGTAGGGAAACGAAAAAGGCCTTCTTCCACATTGCCAGGTTCTCTAGAGAGCAGAAAGGGAGGACCATATAGGAAACCGGAACAGCGGGATAGGAGAAAACGCACCTTCGATTGCCCCATCAGATCTCATGGAATAACAGACTACATCAGTCAACAGTGGCATCAATTTTGCTGCAGTAATTACGAGGACCCTAAAATGGCTACACAATATTGATTGAATCAGGGGGAAGTTTTCTGGCAATAATGAAAATGTTTTAAGATGCACACACATCCTTTGAAATTCTGGCAGCCAGCATAGCATCAAATTACCGTAGTAGCACCAAGAGTCTCAAAATTTTATCATTCTGATGAGTGCAGTGTTTTAGGGTAAGCAAAACATTAACATCCTTGAAGGTTACCACTCCTTTTGCATCTTTGTCTAGCCTCAGTCCCCGAGCCAAATTCCTCCACACTTAGAGCTTAATTGCATTTTCACCTCCCTTGCTTAATGCCCATTTGCTGAGTTTCTAATATCGCAAGGAAGCCGATATATTTCAATAAAGGTCACCACATTCAGGTATATATTCTAGTACACACCTCTTGCAATTAAACATACAATCAAACACCCCAGTACTGTACTATGCAATTTGCTTTTTTCTTCCCCAAATGTGTTTTAAACAACTCTGCAAAAACATGTCCTTCATTTGCATTACCAGAAAGGTTTCTCCACTCTTTATAGCTGGACTCTGCAAACAAAGTACAATTTTAGCCCCAGCTTATTTTAAAACAATTTCAGATTCATGGGGTCTATTTCTTTCCCCATTCAAATTCAGTATTTATCTTTTCTCCTCTCTCATTCTGGCACACACACTCTTTTTTCCTTCCTCTCACATCTTCCCTGGCTTCAACACAACATTAAACATTTTTATAGGTAAGATAAATGTCAGTTTGGCAAGCCTGTGCATGCGGCTGGACCTTGGGAGACAAATGTCTCTGTGCTGCATCTCAGAACGGTTTCAGCATCACATGAGATTTCTGCCTTTCAGAACAGCTCTACTCAAAAAGGCAAGAGGTTCTTCAGCCCCTTTCAAATGGTAACACTGCCTTTGAATTCACCAAGAACTTCATCTTGATGCTCAGCGCGATAAAGTGTTCATCTGGGGGACTAAAATTAATATACACATACATAGATATGCGTGCGCCCACATACCCACAAATTGCTTTCATGTTTTTAAATGGAGAAGAGGTAGGGAAAGGGGGGAAAAATGGAGGACCCCCAAAGTTTAAACTGCTTCGGCTTTCACAATTCACAGAGTAATAATAGAGAAAGGGAGCAGAAGACCAAATGGATTTTATCAGAATGTCATTCAAATGAAAGGTTTAACATTTACATCACAAGAGCCAGCTGTGAGCCAAACCTCCCCTTAAGGGAAAGAAATGCCAGGAATAAACACTGGAATAATAAAATAATAACTACATGTGTATGTAATGTAGAAAAACCAGCAATTTTTCACTGAATCCCAAGTAGGACAATAGAACAAACTCTTCTGAAACGCTCTGTTAAGACGTCCAAAAAAACCAGCATTAACATCCATGGAACAACCCTCGATTTCATTTTTAAAAAATCCATAAATGTCACAGATCATAGGAACGTTAAAGACTGCTTTATAGTGGCAGTCTATACATACACAGAATGAATGTGAAAATTTGTTCTCCTTGGATAAAGGAGAAATGAATTAGTTGCACCTTAATTATTTTTCAATTCTGCTAACAGGCGAATTCATTCTAAGAGGCAGATGAGAACAGAAGCTATTTTTTATGGACATGTTAAAAAATCTCGGGGCAGTTTTTACGACGTAAACAAAGACATTATATTTATGTGAAGCATTTTTTTTAAAAATGTTTAATTCTATGGAAACCAGATCTGTTCCAATATACTGCACTTTCAGTGCTGAATTGCTGTTGAATTTGTTAGCCCACAGTTGATTTCCTGTATTACAAAGTCTTAGAGATTATGGTTAACTTGAAGAAACAGCTAAATTTTTGATACTTATCCCAATATATAAATGCATTATTTTCCTCCATGGAAGTTGCCAGGTTTCCTGAACACTGTAGCTCAATAGTGCCCCCTGCTGTAAAGCTATATTAAAGAAAAATATATTCTTAAGCGTTTGGGACTCAGGACAGGTATGAAAAGGTATACCCAAGAAAGAGAGGACGTCAGAATTCTGACTATAATAAGCAAGCAAAGGTATTTAGGGACTCTACTAAAACCAGCAGACTTTATGCATTATCATTACCTATTGTCCTTCTCAATAGTTCAGATTAATAGTGATTAATGCATTCAAAGTCATGAAGCTGTTCTTTTAAGATTTAAATTAGAAGCAGCTTCTGTCTTGGTCATTAAAAAAAAAAGGTTTCTCCGATCACTGATAAATATCATCTCAAGTCCCTCTGAAAGGCGATATGCCATGTTTCTAATTAGATACACATGGCAGCGCCACCCCATTTGTAAAGAACTCAGCCCTTGAGAATTCTCTGGGTATGAGAGCTTTCCATGTTCCTGACACACAGCAGAGATAAAGTAACAACAAAACAACTTTGCCTGGCCCTTTTCTAAGCACACCGCAGGTCCGAGGGGAAAAGCTGTGACTACAGAGAGAGAAAGGACCAATCCCACCCACCCCACCAAACGCTGGACCCCTTGGAAAATGTTTTCCAAACTTTTGGCAGCTGTGACACTGACAAATTAGTTCTGCGCACTGCTCCTCTGCTCAAAGGCCACTGGCTACTTTTGGAATAAGTGACGGCAAAACAAAAACAAAAACAACCTACCAACCCCTACACAGGCACACTTGGTTTTCACACAAGGCACAAATCTGGATATGCCTTCTGTTGATAGGGAGGGAATACATAGAGAATACTGAGGTGTCTTCTGGAGGAGGTAAAAGGAAGACACAGATATCTGAAGTCCTGTGCTGGGGGAGGGGGTACTTCCTATGTGCTCAATTTTTAATTAATTAACTAATTAAATTTATACGTTGCCCATCTCACTGTATAAGTGACTCCAGGGCAGCCTTTCTCAACCTTTTGACCCTGGAGGAACTCTTGAAATATTTTTCAAGCCTGGGGAATCCCCTCACATTCAGGCTCAAAGATAGGCCAGAAGTTACAAAACTATTATATTTGTTTCCTGGTTAGGCCTCTATAGATGCATTAACAGTATTCTTAAACTAAAAATCAAGAATGAAACTTACCTCTTTAATGTGAAGTTGTCTGAATTTGAAGTAGTTTTTTAAATAAATCGTGCTCTCCCAGGGAACCCCTAGTGACCTTTCATGGAACCTGAGGGTGCCACGGAACCCTGGCAGAGAAACCCTGTGTCCAGGGCCACAGTAGTGACATACTCTGATTTAAAAGGTGTTAACTGCTGTAGCTATTATAAAACCTGTGTACACTGTTGGACAAGATGATCTCTAAAGTGTCAACTCCCCAGTTGAAAGAAATGCAAAAGATGAGCTCCTCTGAAATCAAGTCACTGGTGTAGCATATTTTCCATAGGTCTGATTCAGCTTCCCCATGGAGATGTGGCAGATGGCCTTCTAACACAGCAAGGCATCAAGATGTTCTCACCAGGCGTCCCTTATGACTATTCAAATCAGTTATGTTCCCAATTCTTTGATACTGTACCAAAGGGACAGACTATTTTGTTGTTACCAGAGATAGAACTTTTTTTTAAAAAAAAGTTGGCATCAAGATTGTATGGTGGAAAGCAACGTTCAGCCTGACTTTTGAGAGGCTGGGTTAGTGGTTGTCAATCACTGTAATGGTTTTTTAAGCTTCAAAGAAATTTCGGTTGACTATTTTACCTCTTATTTTGGAGGGCAAAAATGGAAAAATTAGCATTTTGGCCATTGAATTTCAAGGATGAGGTCTAGGCATGATTTGAGGCCATGTGGTTCCAGGTTGCTCAGCCTTGTTATTTAATAATTTGGTAGCAATAGTAAGTAGCAATACAGGATACAGTCCTGAGAGGGCAAGGCATCGATCAGAACATACCACAAGCTCCATTTGTCTCCAGAGTTCTTCCAGATCTGCCATTGGCTTGGCCCACCAGTCAGTAAATTTTCTGTACCGTTGACCCTGGAACCAAAACTGTCGTAACCATTCAAACTCCACCTGTGAAAAACACATTTTTTAAAAATAAAGAGATTGACAATGTGGTTTATAAAAGTCTCTTTTTCAGCTGAGTTCAGCCCTTGGTAATTACATGAATACCTCCTTAACAAGAATCGGAAGATGGTTTGCATGGCTTTCTATAGGATTTTTTCCTTAACATCCTAATCTAGCCTATAAAATTGAGTGGTGTCACCCGCAAACACTGACCAGGCTGAGCCTGGCTTACCTTTTTTTTCAGATCCACTAAGATCAGCTATATGCTACCACATGGTACAATGTGGTTTATAGCAACAAACAAAGACTTTGATTGCAAATGTTGGACTCTATGAGTTCAAACTTCATCTTCACTTTTGGCTACTTTAAGTCAACCCTTCATCTCTTAGCCTGAATGTACAGCTTTAAAGTAAAAGGAAAATTATTCACCCTCTCTCTTAAAACATTTCATCTGGGGAGAATTCCACAAGAATGCACAGCTAAATTAAATTACTTTTAATATATTTTCTTCTCAAGTTGTATCTCCTACTTTTTGACCATATAAATCTTAAAACAGCTTAAAAGAGCCATGTTAATTATGCCCACACGTATATACAAACCAAAACAGCTTTTATTCCCCCAGGTTATTTCTGGAAGCAAAGAATGGGGAAGTTGCTTCTTTTTGAGTTGATCACTAAAGTATGGGGGGGGGGGGGCAGAGAGACCATAGGCCTTCTGGCTAAAGAAGCTGAGGAAAGAATAGACAACATGGTGCCTATTATAAGCTCCTCCCTTGGCATTCTACATCATTTTTATGTGCTATTATCAGGCCTCAAATTATTTTGTTAATCATATAGTTCAGTTCCTAATTTCTCTGTACAATTTCATTCCATTGGGAGGCATAATATGGACAACTAATAGGCCCTTTGAAGGTTTGCTAAGTTTTCTCTACTTTACAATGATATAAAGGGCAAGAAATTCCTAAGACAGTTTGAAACAACCCAGTTCAATATTTTATGTTGCCAAGAGAGCAGCTTGGGCCTAATAATACAACACTCAAGAGCTCAACAGTTAATAAGCAATCAGAGTTCTTTTTCCTTTGTAAGCCTCAGTTCTCAGTGTTCTTTCTTGCTTCCTTCTAGATTTTTTTTGTAAACTTCAATTGACCGGCAATTCTGGTCAACTGGAATTGTGTATTTATCTTTACTACAGTAGATGTGTTTATACACATAACACTTGAATTCCTTTTCAGTCTTCACCTGTGACCACAAAGAAATTTGTTCTGTTGATTCTAACTTACGGTCGTGATGGGCCAAACAAAGAAAAACTTGTAGATGAAGCAACATTTCTCTCTCTTTCTACAATTAACTTTTCACCTGAGAATATTTTCTCTTTGACACCCCACCACCACCACTTCCTCCTCCTCTAGGCAAAACTGAACAGATACCAAAGTCTGAAGGGACTTGAGCTGACAGTTGCTAAATACTTGTTTGATGAGTTGTAACAGCTTTCAATGGAAGTTGTTTAAACAAAACAAAACAGAAAAAGGTTATAGATACAAAAATAAAATAAAAAAAATAGAAAAAGGCAACCCTGTTTGTAAAATATATTGATGGGATTAGTGGACACTGGTTAACAGAAGTAGATGTTATCATTTCAAAGAAAGGTTACAAAAATAGTTTAACCTATTATACGAAGTTAAGAACGCATGTCCTTGTGAACAGAGTTCAGCTGAAGTTTATTTAATCTTCAGTTTTTAAAGGTGCTCTTTCACTTTTAGGAGAAATATTTAAAGGCATTTCCCCTTTTTCTAAGGAGGAGGAGGAGGATGGAGGATGGAGGATGGAGGAGGGAGGGAGGGAGCGGAGATGTGGTACTTCAGAGATTTCAGTATTTAATCATTGGGGGGCTTGGTGCCCTCAACTCCTGGCAATTACCCGGACAAGTCCCTGCAGTTTTCTTGGCAAGATTTCAGAAGTGTTTTGCCACTGCCTGCTTCCTAGGGCTAAGTGTGTGTGACTGGGCCAAGGTCACCCAGCTGGATTTGCACCTAAGGTGGACAAGAACTCATGGTCTCCAGGTTTCTAGCCTGATGTCTTACCCACTATGCCAGAGTGGCGTACTCTCTCTCTCCTTAATTGTAGGCATCTATAATTTGGGCTTTCTGAACAATAGCTAAGGTGTTGGTGGAACAAGGTATCTCAAAAAGCAGAGGTCTGCAATCTCTGAAACCATATCCTGCACCACCTGAGCTTTGACTCAACAATCCTAACCGTTTGAATGTTTTGTTCAAAAAAGTCACCTAGATTGCTATAATGATATGTGAGAAAGACCTTGAAATGGTGGCAAGATGCTGCCGAGGGAACGGTCAGATAAGGGATGGCCCACAGCTGCATAATGGGCAGAGAAAGAGGCTTAGAAGGGACCCTCCCTAACTTCTCCGGCTAGCTCCCATGGGAACGCAGGAGCAGTGGCTGAGCCACCATCTGTTGTGCTGTCATGAGTTGAGGCAAATTCTGCCCCAGCTGTTGCATTAATTGTATCATGGCATTCTGCAAATTGGTCACCTGTGCATCCACTTGCTGCTGGTGTTGCAACAAACCTGGTGCCAGATGCTTGGTGGATAGTGGGGTTCCTTGAGGAGTGGAGGCCATTCCTGAAATTCCTCTCTTTGGAAGAGAGTAAGCAACTTGCAAGATCAATGTCAGTCTTCCCAGGTAGACCAAACAGGAAACACGACCAAATGAGCTAATTCTACTTTTTGTAAAGCTACATTAACAGAATCTTGCAAGTCTGAAAGTACAAATCTCCCACCGTCTCCTTTACAGCCTGAGAAGCTAGGGAGGGTCCCTTCTGAGGCTCTTGCCCCTCCCCTTATGCAGCTGCGGGCTATGCCATCTCTTATCTGACCATTTCCTAGGCAGCATCTCTGCCTGTCTTTCAAGGTCTTCTCACATACCATTACAATTGCAGAAGTAGTGGGCCATCTGGCTGAATACTCAGCCAACTTATTCCGAAGGATAATGTACCATTTCCTGTGAAGGGTCAAAGCTTCAGAATACTAGTTCATTTAGGGAGAATCTAGCCCATCTAAGCTCCCCTTCTTTTGCTCATTATGAAGACTAGTTGGAACCCCTGTCAGGAGCAATCAAATCTTCTACTGGGAGGTTCTTCTGACCATATTTTCTGGAAGATGATCTATGCCTGCCTTGACCACCCAGCTGACAACCAGCTCTCCTCCACAATTCCAAACTGCTGTGTCCAAAAGAATCCACTGAATTGTCCTAAGAGAGAGACAAAGAGAGTAACCTAGGGCCACATGGAGTGTTTTGTTTTGTTTTGTTTCTGAAGACCTCATGAACTCCCTCTTAACTCCCTTTACCAACTCAAGGGTAAAAAAAAAAAGTCACTAACAAGGTTTCCTGATATTGTGAGGTGGAAAACATATCAAATTCATAGTGTAGGACCTTAAAATTGGCTTAAGATACTTTTTTAAAAGTTACTTTAAATTACTCCCTGCTCCCTCTCCCCCCACCCCCCCAAAACCCCCCTAAGGTTGGGATTAAGGAGAGAAAGTCAGAAAACCCATGGTCCTGCCTATTGGGTAACATCAATTCACCCACTGCACCTTTCAATCCTCCCAAAAATGTTAAGCATAGCAATTGTGGCACACACCCCTCTTTCAGAAGTTAAGTCTGGGATTTAATCAGCTTCTACAGCTTTTCTTCAATTGGACAACAAAAGATGCCATAATATTATGTCATCTCTCATTTCCCCACAGAAACCTTCAGACCGGTGCTTATTCATGATTTTGTTACCGATCACCTACTGATCGGTTGGGGTCATCTACAGGGCAGAAATAACGGTGAAACGTTTGGAAAGATTACAGGGCAATTGAAATGATTGCATGGGAAACGGTACAAAACATCTATTCAATCCATCAGCCCTGAGCAGAAAGGGCTAGATTTGAAAACAGCCATGCCTGCTTCTTCTAAATAAAAGCTTCTAGAATAGCCAGGGGTTTGAAGACACTTGGGATCAGCCTACTTGGAGGGCACCAGGCTAGGGAAAGGCTGTTCCAGAGTAGTCACACTCTGCACCTATATTTTGAACAAAGGCCATTTAGACTTGCCATTTGTTTGTTTGTTTTAAAAAAGCCGTTTGTTTCCATTCTTGTTATTGTTTCAATGAAAAATCCAGCTAAGGCTGCAGCATTGAGCAAATGGCACCCACCCCGGTATGCACTGTCAAAGCAGAGCTATGTACAGATGCACACTTTTTTTTGTCTTGATCTCCCTCTGTTTGCAGCACTGGTTTTACCTCTCCACTCGCCCTTTAAGCTGTTATGAAAGGTGCACTTTGAGAGCAACAGTCAATAAGGCATGGGGAAAAGGCCACATGACTGTTGGCTGACATTTGGCGAGCCCAGGGTGGTGTCGGTCCTCGGTTAATTATTTAAAGGCACTTGGCTTATTAAATGCCACCCTAGGTAGTGATCTATACTTCCTCTCTTAAGTGCCAGCAGGACCACCAACTGGGTTGCCATTTCGGTGCAATGCACTGGAAACACACATTAGCCTTATACAGCAATGTGCTTCCCAGCAGCATCCTAACAGCCGGCCATCGGAACACCTTGGCAGCATGTGTTAATTTCAGGAGCCAGGTCCAAGTCAAACTGGATGAACAAGCAACGTGTCCTCATTTACATACAGGATGCAAACAAGCTGGTAGTTGAACTTGGCTTCAATACTGTTGATGGGACAGCCCCCTCCCAGGCTGGCATCAGGGACTCAGAAGTTATGGTGAGCCCCCAATTCCAGCATCTACCTCCATAACATCTGCCTAATAGTAAAGCGACCCCCACGTGCTATGGGGTAGGTAGAGCAGCTTAGCTGTGCACACTCCAGTAGCCTCAGCTGAAGACATTGTGAGCTGACTGCAACCTGTTTTTTTTCCCAGCTCTTTTTTCTCCAATGAAAGCATGAGGATGCATATTAAATCATTTCCTATCATAAGCATATTACTGGTCTTGACTTCCGTGACAGAAACAAAAGATATGCTTAGAATTAACCCTAATAAAAAAGTCATTCATTCTGCGCATTTCCCATTGAATGTTTGCATCCAGTTTCCTGGGCCCACCCACTTGACAATCCTAATTTCTTTTTCCCTTTCAATGGTGTTCACTTTCTTTTCTTTTTATTATTATTATTATTATTAATTGTTCAAGATATAATTAAGATACATAATGCAGAATATAAGACCGACAGAATGCAAGTCTAAAAAAGAAACAGGAAAAGCTAAAATGGTGCAGGAGTAAGCAAAAAAGCACATCAGACCAGTGGCTTCTGACCTTTTCCAGCACAGGTATAAAAGTACATAAAAGTTAATCTCTTACTATTCATTAAACATTGAGTAACACTGTGTCTCTAAAATCAAGCCATTCAATCACCAAAACCTAAAATCAAGACTTCATTCTTTTGTGTTACAAGCAAGTAGTCCAAGAGCAGCTTCCAGGTGGAAACGACAGCATTACTAAGAGAAATGGTGTTCTCTTTCAATTAGGTCCTTCTCACCTCACCCCCACCCCCGAAAAAAATCTCAGCGCACCATTCCAGACAGATCCCCAAAGCCATATAAATCTCTGGGACGAGCTGGCCAGATCAACAACTCAGCATCATTCTGTGATGCCAGAACGCATCCTTCAGTGTCAATGACTAACAACCAAACCCATCACCTGATTGCTTGGAGGAGATTTTAATTTCATTCTGTAAACAGATGCATTGCTTTTATCTGCTGAACCTCAGTAGAGCTATCCAAGTCAGTACATATGTAACACCAGTCAAGTATTCCAAGCATAGTTTGCTAATCTTGAAACAGAAATACAAGGCACATTTGTTAATCTGTGATGTTTTTATTAGGCGCTCCAGCTAACAACTCTTTCCCCTATATGGTCCAGTCCAGATCCGATTACAGGACATGACTGCACTCAAGTCAATAGGTGGTAAGTGCCAAAATCCAAGACTGACTAAATGCAATTTGCAGATGGACCAGCCAATCTCTCAAGTGTCATCGGGCATAATTATATTTAATCATAAAGAATTCAAATAATACACTGAGGCAGTGGAAAGATAGGAATGTTATGGTTGTGGGGAAGCTATCAACCCCTCTTTCCACTGTTCAGTTTAGTAGTGCAAAGCACCACGGCTTCCTTGTTTTACAAGCTACCAGCAATAACTACTTCAGCTTTCACCAATCAAATGGGTTATGTGATAGACTCGAGCCCTCTCATCCTCAGTCAATACATTTAGGAAGGCACCAGATCAAGGAAGATCAGGAAACAGACAAGCAATCTGCAGAGCCTACTGGTGAAGCTTTTATTTATTTGGAAAGTAAGTCTCCTAGAGAGGCACAGTTTTAGGCAATGAGGCCACCACGGAAGTATATCACAGAAGCACACTTACCTGAAAGAAAATCGGTTGCTATACTTTTTTTTTTTTAACCAAAAGCTCAGACTCAAGGCTCTTTGGGTCAGCAAACAGCCAAATTACCTCCATTACCCTGAAGTAATTTGTACACTGTAAAAAATTATACATCCTGGGACTGACAATCTGTTCTCAGATTCATCCTTTTTGCCAAGAATCCAGCCCTACTTAACATTTCCCAGTCAACTAAAGCCAGGTGGGCAGCTGATGATGATTTATGCTGCCTCTTTGATGAAACCAGGCTTAAAGATCAAAGTCTCTAGAGCAGCTTCCTCAATTCTGTGCCATCCAGATGTGCTGGGATACAACTTCCAGAATACTCAGTCATCATAGTTGGGGGTGTTGCCCCAAGGTATCTGAAGATCCGAGACTGGAGGAGGCCACTCAAGGGGTTTGCCTGGAGGTTTCAAAGGCCAGAGACCTATGGTTATTGGGCTCAAGCAGCCTTCTTCAAGCAGTACTCCTTCAGATTTATGGACTTCAGCTCCCAGAATACCCCAGGCAGCATGGCCAGTGCTAAGAATTCTGGGAGATGGTCCACATATCAGATTCAGCAACACTGGGCTCAAATTTTGGTACGCATCTTGGACTGAATTCCTCCTTATTCACCACCTTTGTATCTACTGTATGCTATTCTGCAGCCACAAGAAAACGAACCAAGAGAAGGAGAGCATTAATGAACAAACACACCCGTGAAGTGCTTCCGGAGATGTAGATGGGTTAAGACTATATAAAAATCTTCTGTTGGGCTGATAGGCGGATGCTAGAATGAATCTGTTAATCTGTACAGCACCATAAGGCCTTTGTCATTTTTGATGCCAAATGTTTGTGAGAGCCCTAAAACAGGGCTGATGGTGTTATACAGAGTAAAACCAGAGGGGAGGAAAAATTCACCTGAACAACAAACTCTATAGCTGCTTGAAGATGGATGGATGGATGGATGGGCAGTGGTATCACTATTTTTATCACTGTTTCCTTTGTTTTACCAACAAAATCTCCTGTGTCATAGAATGTTCTGGGGTTCTGCAATATCCCTCTAGGATTTAGAATATGCAACATGGAAATTAGTTTAAAACATACGCCTTGCAGATTGGGAACAGACCAGTTAGATTAGGGGCCATGAACTTACCAAATGTTACCCTATAATTAGTATATGAAGGGCATGTGGTTTTTTTTTTTTAAACCCTCTCTTCCCCCCGCCCCACACACCCCACTACAAAAGAATCAGAGATCTGCATGAGCATCACAGATGTCTGGATTTCCCATTTACAGGGTAACTTGGGGAAGACACGCGTCTCTGAAGGAATGGAAACCAGAAGTACATTGGCCCCTTCATATGTGGGCACAGAACAAACTTACAGGGGGAAGGTCATATGGAATCAATCTCCTCACAATGCCTCTGACAACAACAACAAAGAAAAAGAAACAACAATCACAGGGAATGGAGAAAAGAGGTGATCTGAAGACCACAAATCAGTAAATCATGGTTGATGTGGATCCTACCAGGCTTTCCTGGGACAGTGTGAACAGACTGAATTGTGGGAAGTCAAAGAAAATAGAGAAGGGTATGCAAGGAAGTTGTTTTGCTGATCAGCAAGTGTCAGGTCAAAATTATTATTATTATTATTAATATGCCACCCAACTCCCAGTGACTCAGATCGGATAAGCGGTTATCAGAGGAGGAGGAGAAATGGGGATGTGTTGGGATTAACATTTCCAGAATTCCCAGCCTTTCCATCTTCTTACCTCACTGTGAGCTTCTTCCACTCGCTTTATATCTCCAACTTCCAGTGATTTCAGAGATGGGCACCTCAAATCAGCATCAGTGTTCAAATTCTCAAGTGCTGCATTACACTTGCCCAGAATATATGGTAGGGTCCCCGTTGAGCACTGTTAGAATTCATGAACATCGAAAGAAATTTAGTGCAAAAAAAGACTGGGAGTTCACCACTCAGGAAGCCAAAGCCAACTAAAGCCTATTACGATTTAGCGGATGATGTGAACCTGGTCATTGAGATCTGTAAACCATCATTTACAACTAAGGAAGGATTATTCAACAAACCATTGTTAAATGAACTATGGCTTCAAGGGCAAATTACAGCCTTGGCACAAATCATATCTAGGAATTTAGAGATTATTTAAGCTACGGATAGGTTCTCCTACAAGTTTTCTTTTTGGGTTTTATATAAAAACAATTCAAGCGCATTGTTTTAAAAGTTCTTAACAATTCCATGACTCTTTTATGTTTTTAGTCACAACAGGAAGCAAACTGTACTTCCAAAGATATGGAATTGCAACTCGTATATTTTCAGCCCAAACGGTCCTGCTGTCTGGAAATTGTGAGTGTGGTCTAAAATATCTGGAGAGTCCATGTTGGGGAAGGCTGAGCTACATACATCAGCCTAAATCTTGCCCAACAAATATGGCAATGAGATGTATAATTGCAGACTGCCAATAAAAAACATTTTTTAAAAAATCCCTGTAAGATACAAAGGTATCTTGACAAGCTTTAACCTAGCATCTTCCATGTTTTGTCCTGATCTCCCACCGACTGCGGAAAAAATCGAATCACAGCAAGAACAAAAAACTCGGCAATGCAAACATTCACGGAAATAATTGTAAGGGTTTGGTTTCTACACTTGTGAAGCAAATCAACAGGCAGCTACAAGCTTCCCCATTATCCATGAAGAATCCCAAATCCTCACCTGAACATGGTAAGAAAGTAAAATGTCTCTACCCTGGTATACAAAGGAATACAGGTAGACTGCAATTAACAACCACAATTGGGACTGGAATTTTGGTCACTAAGTGAATCAGTTCTGATTTTATGGCCTTTTTTATAGCAGTTGTTAAGCAAATCACATGGTCATTAATGTAGTTCCCCATTGATTTTGCTTGCCAGAAGCCGGCTGGGAAGGTCAAAAATGGTGATCACATGACCACGGGACACTGTGACAGTTGTAAATGTGAACTGGTTGCCAAGTGCCTGAATCACAATCATGTGACTGTGGGGAGACAGTGATGGCCATAAGTGCGAGGACTGGTCACAAGTCAGTTTTTTCCAGCACCACTGTAAGTCCAAACCATCGCTAAACAAATAGTTGTTAAACGAGACAGCCTGTATATTGATTCTAAATGGGAAAGAGTTCAATTGCTGGAATTGTTGTAATACTGTACCTTTCATTTCAATAAATCTTGCGAAAGAGAACTCTGGAAATTGTGTTCGGACAGAATCAGGTTCAGTTTTAGGCAGGTACCAAAAGGTCTAGCAATAATTCCATGCTCAGAGCCCAGCTCTAAGACTTGAGCCAACAACAAAATAAAGATCCAAAACAAGGAGCAACATATTTAGTAACCCGAAATGTGAAAGGAGAATCAGCATCACCACAATAACACCCTAGTATCATGGAGAGATGTAGAGATAACTAAAATGCCTGGGACCTATCAGAGAAGCGGTGAAGCCACTCAGATGGGGAAGAGGAAATGTAAATGTTGCAAAATGCATCCCAGATTAATATGTGCACAGAGATGGATAAAACAGCATGGGGGAAAGCTTCTTCTGTTCAAAAGAACAAAATATCCCTTTATTGTATGAGGGAGAGAGCTAACAACAGACCTTTTACTATTTAGAAGCACCATCAAATCTTTGAGAATAATTTTGCCAAAAGGACCCCCTTGGTGTTCTAATTCTCTGTATCAAAAATGTCCAGACCATACCCTGCGAGGTCATGGAGGTTTATAAAAACAAGGAAGGGCTTCCAAAGGAGAAGCACTCTTTTTTTGGAATGGAAGTAGGGTAGCTAATAAGAAAATGTGCATTTTAATATTAGAATAACACTGTCACTGGATCAAAGAGTTCCATTGTTTCTATCAAGTACAAACAACTGACACTTCAAGAGGCATTTATAATATTATCTAATTAGTAATCTGTTGTCTCTGCTTAGAAAACTTTAATTATCAGCTGGGCTAAGGACACATTCAATACCATTTATTGAATAAATAGTACTAGGTCCATAACATAATTGGACAGTCTGTTTAAGATCAGGTGGGCAGAGGGTAAACTGGCCTTGTTTGCAGTTTTCAGCTGCCTTGAAAGAAATAGAGGGAAATAACTCTCATTATCACAAAGGTGGTAAGTAAAATACTCCTTTCTCTTTTAGGAACCCTATAAAATCTCATGAAGTTAATAACTTCATTGTTAGAGTCTACAACCAGCCCAAATCTCATGAAAGAATCAGTTAGCATTTGGATGTCAGAATATCAGAAAATCCTAGGAACTTAGCCTATAGGAGGAAGTTAAAAAAAAACAAAACAGAAACAGGCAATAGTATTGTTATGCATTGCTGCAAAGAACAGAATGAATATGTCCCTGTACTTTCCAGGACTATCTTTAATCACTGTCACAACATTCTCAGCACCTGATGGCCATTCCATCAGGTGGAATGGCCATTAGGTCCATCGATCCTTTGATACTCACTTCTGCCACTCTGTGGGTAGAGCTGAATCTTGACTGCCGGCCAGCCAACACACAATGTTGGTGAGTCATATTCAGATCATCTAGGAAAAGAGCATTAAAGTATATGCATGTAGTCACCCATGAAGACAGTTCAAGGAAGTTAGAAGAAAAGTGGGATCTGATAGGACAGGGGTACACATACAAAAGTTGAGTGGTGCATTTGCTCTTTGTATGGTGCCCCAAGGTTTTGGTCTAGTGGTGAAGGCACTGGACTAGAATCCAGGAGTCTGTGATTTCTAGTCCCGCCTTAGGCATGAAAGCCAGCTGAGTGACCTTGGGCTAGTCAGTCTCTCTCAGACCAACTCACCTCACAGGGTTGTTGTTGTAGGGAAAAGAGGAGGAAGGAGTATTTGGTATGTTCCCTGCCTTGAGTTATTTATAAAAATAATAAAGGCAGGATTAAAAAAAATTAAAATCCTACATTTGATTGTTCCCTTTATATGAAATAATTTTCCTTTTCTGCAGCACTGGAAATTTTAGTTAGATGACAGTTTGGGGAAGGATTTGGGGGAGCCCAACTCATGAACCTTCACTGTAGGAGCTGAGATGCATCTTTCAAAAGTGTGTGTCTACTCTAGATAGCCATTGGTGGAAATGAAAAAAGCCCTAGTCAGAGGCAGGGGCCATTCTGCTTCTGGGGGTATTGCAGCCAAAGTATCAGTTACTATAAAAAAGTGAATTCGGTCCTAAAAAAGAAACCATTCTACAGTAGCCAGAAGAGGTACATTTAAGAGGACAGAGTATGGGGGAGAGAAACCTCATATAATTAATCAACAGAAAACTGAACAAGAAGTCGTAAGCTTACCAAACTCACAAGACCAAAGCTAAGCGGCAATGAATACATTTCAGGGGCTCAATCCGTTAGAAAAAAATAGATACAGACAGTGTGTAGCTCAAAAGAGGGTCGAGTTTCAGAAGCAAATCCACTGGAAGGCAATACAAACATCTGTACTGAAGAGTTTCCCAGTTAATGCTGTAATTTTCCAACCACACTTCATTTCTACTCAAGGGTGCTCCCAATTTCTGATTAATGGAAATAAAGATTTGGATGTTCCTTGAAGTATAATTCGCTCAGGCCCCTGATTATGTTTACTGCATCCCCCTCCCCACAAAAGAGAGGCCGGTTGAATTTATCCTCAAGCTGCATTTAAACCCCTAACCTTCAAGCCACATTTGATCTATAAGAAACAGCTGTGGCCAAGCCAGTCTTCCCACTTTGAACGGGCCCAACGTGTATTTGGCTTCAATGCGTTTAGAAGTCACAGAAGGGGAAATTAGCGACTACTGAAAATCTGCTCCTAAAATCTGGCTCGGTATATTTCTTGGTGGTGGAGCAGAGGGGAAGAGCTTTCAATCACGTGCTACGGTCTAGGACAACTTGACTTCACTGCACTTTCAAGGAGAGTAGATGGGGACCATTATAAACACATTGCAGGTTTACTGCATGTTTTTCTCCTGCCACCAAGCAAATAACTAAAGAATCAAGTTCTTTGGGTGCATTACCAGCAGAAAGAAGAGTAATTTTTAACAAACAGAACTAAAGCATTTCACAAAGCTGTGAAGATCGGGTATCACTTATAGGGGAGAAGGTTCTGTGGAACTCCCGCATGGGGAGAAGGGGGGAATGGCTTTTTCAATCCTTCCCATTTAAAAATCTACTTTTGAAAAGGGAGACGTCAGAACGCATTGTGCATTGCAGAAAGAAGTGATTATCTGCTCTCAGTTCAAAATGCTAAGTTCAGGTATTCACCTGGAAAAAGAAAAGGGAAAAAGAGAAAGAAAATGAAGAGCATAAGAAGCAGGTGTTGAACTAACCTTTAAGATTTCAACTTTAACACCTTCCCCCCAACCTGCTCTCAGTCCAACAAAGAATCTTATTATATTCCCAGTGGCAGAGCTCAGAAGACCTCAGGAATTCTTTGGTGGGGGGAGAAGTCCAATAAAATACTAAACATGTATTCACTCCTTCCAGTTCTTTGAAAGATGGGCTTTTTGTGGGTTCCCCCATTCAGTTTGTCATAATCACTGATGGTATTCACAGTACAAAAATATTTGAGGAAGTGAATAGTGCTAGAATTAGCTAAATCTCCAGGACTGGCACATTTAGAATTTGTGAATTAGACCAGTTAACACAATTCTTGATGCTGAATGGTGATTTAGAAATACTTCTTTCAAATTCCAGTTTTGTTTACAGGGGAGAATGCCTACTTTAAACTCAGGGAGACCGTGAGTCCGTGTAGTCTAATATTCTCAACACAAACCGGCAGCAACATCTCAAGAACTTCTGGCTGTTCTTGGAGATGTTGAGGATTGAACCCATGACCTTTGTCATAGAAAGATGCCTTACACTGAGCCAGATCACAGTCCCATTTAGCCTAATAGTGTTGGCACTGACTGGCAGCAGTACTCCAGGACTTCAATGGTTTTTACAGCTCTTCTTGAAGACACCAGGAATTGAATCTAGCATGTTTGGAATATATAGGAAGAAAGTAATTCTAGCTCAGAAGTGTCAGCACTGACTGGCTGCAGCACTTCAGAGGTTCAAGCAGGAGTTTTTCCAGCTCTTCCTGGTGATGCTAGGACCTTAATACAAAGAATGAGATCAACCACTACGTTAGGCCTTTTCCCCCATATATGCTCCATTTCAGGTAATTATTTGCTGACCAATATCAAAGTACCACTCGAGAGCTGCTGTGGTAAAAATAGCCCGGAAATGTCCATATATTTGTTATATGATAAAATCTGGGTTGTGGACATTAATTCCCTTCCAGATTTTTAAAGTCACCATACTGTGTTATGCGTAAAGGGACCTACAAGTCACTTCACACATGAGCCAGATTAACACACTATATGAAGCCATAAAATAGTTCATTTGATTCTGCTCTCTGCAACGTCTGACACCTCCTTCTGGGATAAATTACATTGTATGATATAGGTTGGATTTTTCCCCAAGGGGCAAAGCTATTGCACAGAATGCAGTTATAATTTGCACACATAATGTACACCCCTATAATGCACTTTTTCTTCTGGTGTGTGTCTTTTTGCTTAGCATCATGACAGAAGCATAGCTAATAATCTTGGGGATGCTTTGGATATTTTCTCACAACTTTGAACACAACACATCATTTACCAATAGAAAAGTTCCCCTTGTTCTAGAATTGGAAGAAATATAGTTTAAATATAGCTTTAAATATTGGGCAAACCCATAGTTTGATTAGCCACAGTTAGTTTGCTAAACCATAAACTATGGTTTATGATTCATAACTAGGTTGATTCACCAAAACCACTAAGATAAAAATCAGTAAACCATTTACAGTTTAGCAATGAGATTTATCTCTTGTGGATTGAAATTTACAATATCCTCACTTTTTGACCATCATTAAAGTTTGATTATAGTCCTTTTTTTCATGAAAAGCCCAGGAGAGAAAGAAGGGAATTTTTCAACAAAAATAAAATGAACGTCAACTTTGTATTTGAACCTTACCTAGCATAAAGTAGCAGTCTCCCTGGTGAAGTGGAATTGCTAAGCCTGGAGTCTGTATATCCCAGGCTACTTTCAAGGCAACATGCCAAACATCTGGATCTCTGCCATCCGCAGATTTTTCTTCAAGGACGCCACCATCAATTTCTGAAACAGAAAATAACTCTTCAGATACAAGAACAAACCCTCCCTTGTGGAAGTTTTAAAACAACGAGGAAGCCACAACTCTGTAACAGAAATCTGAACAGTAAGTTGGCAAGTAAACAGTTGACTTGCACCTTCTAACTTCATTTTACAACTATGGTGGGAGTGTACACTGCATCAAGTTACAATTTTGCTGAGCCCTTTTTTAAGTAAGCCACAAATGTTGGCTAGTTTGTACAAGCTAAGCTGCAACAAATTATATTCCAGCTGTGTGAATCCAGCCTTTACATTTGAACTTCACATCACTCCACCAATGGATATTACTGGCAAACCTTAAGAATACGCTATTTATGTCCTAACCGTCACTTCTGCATGAAACATGGGAAGCTGCCTTGCTGATACACGGGGGTCAAAATATACCTACACACACACATACACAAATTTTAAGGCAAGCAACAGCTCGCTTCTCATCGCTTCCAAAATAGAACAGCAAGAGTAATCCAGTTTCAGTTGCTGAGAATAATACAAATGTATATTATTTGAGAGCAAAGGGGAACAAAAAATAAAAGCTGCTGAGTTCTTTTTATACCAAGCCAATTCTGAAGGTGATGGATTTATGGGAGAAAATTTCCAGGAAGTTCCAGCTGAAAATTGTAGTCTTTGATTGTAGTTCCATATTTTGTTGAGCCCATATTGCAAACAGGGTACTGGCACAAACTGAACAGCTATCACACAGGCAAAATTAATTAGCAGAAGGCTTATGTCTTTCTCAGAATACCAGGTTGAATTCCTAGCAATGGGAAAGCAACCGTATCTGCACTTTTCCAAAACTGGTCCCAATTCTAATATTAAAGTTATGATTCATCCAAAATGTACATCAAGAAGACGAGAGGCTCCTGAAAGCAGTTTAGACCTGACATTTTAAAAATATTTTTATTAGAATTATAGAATTTTACAATACAGTAAAAGTATAAAAAATGAAAAGAAAAACGAAAAGTAAAGAAAAGAAAACATAGAATTTTGACTTCTGCCCTTCTTTCTATCAGGTCACTGCTATCTTACTCTTTTAGCACTGATTTTAACAATAATGTTGCTTAAAAAAAAAGCTGGTAGCATCGCTTGGTGTAATTTTCATTTTTGTTTTGTCTTCCCTGCGTAGAAAAAAAATACTGCAATGAAGCACTCCGATACTCAAAACCAAAGAGAACTAGGTCTGAGGGATCTTTCAAAAGGCATGCAAATGCAATTACAAAACTCCCGCAAATCTTAAAATAAACTTGGCAATCATTTCCATATTTTATGACTGACTTGTAAAACCCCGATCTAAATAAACATCACAGCAGCCGCATGTGATGAACGACCTAAGCATTAAGGAGCTGAGGTCAGCACTGGCCTCTCTGTGTGCATGAAATAATGAAAGTTATAAATCTTCTTCTCTCTGCAACTCCAGTTTGGGTAGTTGAAAAGTTATGATAAAAAAGAAAATGCAGAACAAGTGCCCTGACAGCTCTTTGCACAGGTAACAAAATAAATTTGCTTGTCTTATTAAGGCTCCCCCCCCCCCCCCGCTTTTAAAAGAGATTTAGAGAGTGTGGCTATTCCCATTTGTCTGCGTATTACACAGCTACAATGGGGTAACAACAAAAATAAGGCTGCTGGTTGGTTTAAAGAGACTTTGTTGGCTAATGTTTTAATTGATGTAGTCACTCTGGGTCCAATTCAGTGCTAAAATTCTATTGGTTAATGGTATGTTAGCAGTAGACTCATCCTTCTCCTCCAGTTGCCTACACACCTTCAAATCCATGAGTTTACACAACACACACACATAGACTTCACATACAGTAGTGCATTCAAATCAGTTTTGACTCTTGGCTACTGCCTGGATAAGTCCCTGCAATATTCTTGGCAACATTTTTGGGAGTGGTTCACTATTGTCCTCTTCTTCCTAGAACCGAGAGAGAGTGACTGGCCAAAAGTCCCCCAAGTAGCTTTGTACCTAAGGCAGGACTAGAACTCACATTTTCCCAGTTTCTAACCCAGGGTCCAAGGCAGACCAGACTTAGAAACCCAAGTCACCCAAGCTAATACTACTTTTATTATTAGGCTATAGTAACAGAATCTTGCAAGTCTGAATGCACCTCCCACACCACTCTTTATCTTCAAGAGAACTAGGGAGAGTCCTGTCTGAGACGCTTTCTCAAATTACATTTCTGCCCTGGACTCAGATTTCTTTTATCTGACTGTTGTCTTGGTTGCAGCTCTTCCTCCTGTTCCTCAAAGTTATTTCTTTCTGCCCATTACACCCAGTGCCTTTAACCATTACACCAGACTGTCTCTTGCACACATATATTAGGGCAATCTTATTTGGCAGTAAGCTCCCACTGCCACCCCTATCTCCTGCAAGTTCAATTATATTTATGCCCAAATGTGTGTACTTAAAACTACTACCTAAAAGTATTTTAATAGATGACATCTAATAGTTAATCAGTCTAAATGTTGCAGCTGGCATCTGTGGGAGGGGAGTCTTTTCTTAGAAGCAAAAGCAAGAATATGCAAATACCAAAAAATAAACAAAACAAAAAACCTTGTTCCAAGAATGGTATTGTTATTTAATTACTTATTAAGTACAGTTTGCACTCATCTGTTGAATGTTCATATACATCATCTGGCTTTTCTTATGTCAGTTTCTGAAGTAGATCAACCTGATTGTTCCATATTGCCAATGATTAAGATGAGTTAGACAGAAAAGGGTGTGCAAAGCAGATTTCATGGTACAGGAAAAAAAAATACCAAACTGGACACTTTCTGATTTATTGCTGCGTCTTTTGCCCAATGAAGCTCACTGTCTAAAATTTTTTGGAAATAAGAATGAGCAGAGATGGAAGGAATGGAAAGTCCTAAGTAATGCGGAAAGAATGAAAATGACTGTTGTGTGTATCCAGATCATTTCCAGCATCCATACACTCTTCCCATGTCTGTGTCCATACATGTAACATCAGGAGTCAGTATATCTGACACCCACCAGACCCCTTTCCAAGAAGGCAGCTGAGTCTCCTGTAAAATAAAGTAAAATAAAAATTGCCAACATTGCCTGTGAGCTTTTGGTGAACTTCAACAAAAGTCGGTCAGTGTGGGTTATTCTTTTGGACATCTGCAGAGCTGAAATGCAAATGCCCTTAGCATTTGGCACCCTGGGTGGCTATCCAGTGCGTCTCTATGGTGGAGTCAACCCTACTTACAGTGATCTTTCTGAATTTGTTCCCGAGCAGACATCTTTAACATTTTGATTATTGCTTGGAGATTTTTTTTTTAAATCCCAGAAAACAATTCCTTGCAGCCTTTTAAAATTACTGTTAACTGACCTTGCATCTATTAAGCAGCAAATAGATGGGATTACTAGTCAATTATCAATCGACAGGAACATTCCAACCAGTTTATAAAATCATTAGTGCCCAAGACGCTGTCCGGGGTTTCTCACCAAAATCCAGCCACGGTGCAAATTTACCTACAGCCACTCCACTTAGTCAAGGTGCTTTTTTGAAAATATTTTATTATTAGTGTTCCTTGTACAAAACACACACACACAGGAACTCCAGATTATGAAAGGCCTTTCACAATCAGTCAAAACCACAGTCAATCACAGGTTTGTTAGCCGGTTAAACATTACCTTGTCAACTAACAGATCCAGTTGTTTATTACTCTTCAAGATTTACACACTTACATAAGCCTTGAGGGGCAAGAAGCCAAAAACAATACCCATTAAGGCATCTACCCAGAAGGATCCTTCACATCTAAAATGCACGGTCCACGTTGCTGGGAGGAGACTGAACCGTCACATGCAGAAAACTATGTACTGCAGTATTTCTTTGTATCTGCTAGCAGTGATTCATGATGACCCACCTAACACTGCTTCCAGTTTCAAGCAAAAAATTCTGACCCTTGGATGCAAGAGCTCTATATGACTTTAGATTCCATTCTATAAAAGACTAACTTTCCCAGCACCAAATAGACTCTGCCCATGATTTTCTCAGGAGCAACATCTAGCTATGGATGGAACTACCCCACACTATCAAGTTTCAAACAAGTCAAGGGCTATGGGTGATATAGCTTGGCCTAGAACCTTACATGCTTGAGCTGTTGTGTGATGTTTTTTTATTTTTATAGCTACATGTAACGTATACAGCAAGCATTCTGTATTTTTACCGTATGGGGTGATGCCCTTGAATTGTGTGGCAATAATAAAATTAGCAGTAGTAAAAATAGTAGCAGCAATATTATACAATTACTATTATAAATAGCTCTAATATAAATAGAGCTACCAGATTATATTACACAGTAATTGTATATAAATGATATTGTGCCTGCTGTAAATGAACTCCATATATTTAGCCGAAAGAATGAATGGTGACAAGGGATCAACAAGAGACTAAATTTCATATATTGTTTCAAGACCAAAATCTGGGGTTTTAAGTTCCGAGTCACTAGGAATTCAGCACACATAATGATAAAAGAATACACTGGAGTATGCTTAGCCCAAAATAGCATCTTTGTCTCTTACAGCACTACAGGGGAATGTGTATTTGAGGGGAACAGGCTTAGATCGTCAAGACACGGGTGATGGGTGGATATTAAATCCACAGCTTTTGGTCCCAGTTTCCCAAAGATTTATAACCATAAAAGCTATTAGCTTAAGTAGACCAGTGAATTCCACCTGTCATTAGAGTACATGAAATAAGAGACAGCCTTTGACTACTAACAATCAAGTTATAAGGAACAGCATAGATCAACATCAACAAGTTTAATTGTAGAATGAAACAGGAAGTTGAAGGCAGCTGGAGGGAGAAAATTATTCTGATGTGCTTTGAACATCTAGGGAATCATGTGTAACTCATAAAAAGTTTTGAGAATCCAATAGCATGGAGACTAAAACTGTTTGCAGTGGATTTCTTCCTGATATGGAAGAAAGACCACTGCATTGTCCAGGTGGTATGTTCACCTTCTCACTTCCTACAATTGTTTTCTATCCATGGCCATTCCATTTGGCTGAAAGAGAGGAAGGAACAAGATGGTGGGGTCCTGTCCACCAGGGACCAAGTACAATTTAATTATTTGCCATCAATGGACCACCATTCCACCAAGCAGAACAGTCCTCTCCATTCACATCAGGTAGACCAACTACCATTTCATTCCCTTCTCCCCAAACTTTCCTTTGAACAGACATGGAACTCTGGTTTCCTTATCTTTCTCTTTGAGTCCTGAACTCTTTCCCATTTTGCATCCTGAGAGTACTTATTGAAAGGGGTATATAAATTATTACTCTATGCATTTAACAATATACTCTAGTCCTATCATGTCATTCAGAATAAATAATAATTACTAATAAGCAATCCTTATAAAAGCTTCCCCACTAATTTTATTCAAAGATTGTCAGGATCCACAGGACAGCAAGGGAAGTCTTCATATATCAGATACAATATCACTTCTTGGTACATAATTCCATGTTTTAAATGCCTAAACTGGACACCCGTCTTTCTTTATATGCTCCACAATTTGTGAATCTTGGCTTATGGAGTGAGTGATAAGATCCAAAAGATTATGTCCAGAATTCCCTTTTCAACTAGCCCTGAGGCTCAGCTCATCTGTGACTTTTGTGATCAGCCACAGTTGTGTATTCATGCTTGTACTGGGACAGCCCACCACCATTCATGTAATACCTTGTCACAGACTTCTCTTTTCTAAACAAAACAAAGGAATGAAGATCTTACAATTTCACTGTAATCATAAGAGTAAACTGTCCTGTGTGACGCCTGGATGATTCTCATGGAATCCTGGGGTTCCAAGAAACATAGTTTGAATACTGCAACAATAGACTAACATGATTCTCCTCCTAGAATATTATGCTAGATGTATCCAGAGCAAGGGTAGGGAAGTTCTTATTATTGATGTCTAACATCTGAAAAGTCACAGCTTGCTTTACATCATCATTCTAATTAAGAATTCAGGACACATCCAGGTTGCTTCATATATTAAAACATATCATGCTTTAATCATGGCTTATAAACCAAAATGGGTGAGGTCATACATCATACATATACCCAAATCAAACCCATTATGGGTTAGCATAATGTGCAAACAGACTGGAACCAAATTAGAGGTGTTTGTTTTCATTATGCCAGATTTACCTAATTGTAACTAAAGCTTTCTGAAAAGATCACAAGCCAGGGATGGAAGAGATAGACAGACAGACAGACAGACATGGAATGCCTCTTGTAATTATTCACCATTGCCTGTTGGAAGCAGAGAAAGGACTCTGCATCTGTTGACATAAAGGTACTTATGACATTCTGTTAAATATTGTTAATCACCTCTGCTTAATCAACCTATTAGCAGTTTGGAAAAGTTTCCTTGGAATTTTGAAATGAGTGGGGTACTGCCACATTCAGCCAAGTGGAGAAGCACAAGGCAGCTATTGATCAAATTCAGCAGAGTAAACTGGGAAACAAAGGAACTTTTGTGATATTTAATGCTATCGTATAACAGTATACTGAGCACATATTCAGCAAGGTGCTAGGGAGATGCTGAGATTCTGGCATTCCCAGAAAGGTCTGGACCAACTGAAGGGTTATCAGGGCCCCTCAGGAAGCACTCAGCACCTTGAAAAATCAACCCAATTTAACCAAAGTTACCTTTTTAAAGGGGACGGGGGACCAGTAGAGAAATCTTTCAGCAAAACAGCCTCTCCAGTTACAGATCTCATAAATGGGCATAGTTTACATCTGCACTGAAGTTCAAGCTTCTCCAATAGTAATAGATAAAAGATCTTATTGGCTCAAGTGCTCTGTTCTAAAGGCATAACTTGATACGATATCTACTCTTCTCTACCACTTGACACTGCCCTTGTTCCTGGTCACCTCTCCTTTCACTTTCCCCCTCTTGGTATTGATCTTGATGATGTACACCATACATTAGGCTCATAGCAGGGAACAGAGGATTCATAAGAAATGTTCTCTCTTAGCTCACCACCATGTAACTTGACATGAATGGAAATAAAAAGGATAGGAATACACAATATAACATCTGCAATGAGCTACAAAGGAGCTAAGGAACATGGGATGTTGGCAGATGATTTTGCCCATGTCTTCCAAATGTCACTCACCTACAATTCCCAACAGCTTCAGACAGCATGCAGAGGGTTTTGGGAGCTGTAGTTCATCAGCATCTGATACAACAGAGGTGCAACATCCTTAATTTAATCTAAAGTTGCCCACAGACCACACATTCTGTCATGATATATGTCCCATCATGGCTAAGATGAAGAAGTGTTTCCTTAGCACATCGCGTTGCTAACAAGTTTTCATCTTCCGTTCATATACACAGGGACTAAAGAGGAAAGTGATTCAGAACAACCACATAAGAAACACAGGGCCTCACACTGAAAATTCTGCATGCACCCCTTTCCCCCATGTAGAAAGCCACCATGTTCCAAGGTATGAAATCTAACAGGACCATAACAGTTTCACATGTTAGGACAAGAATCCGTGCAATGTTGCATAAACACAGGCAAATTTCTTCCCAAGCCACAGCCATATATTCTGTGCAAATAAAGGAGAGAAGACTGGAACAAGCCCATCGCTAACAAATCAAGCCCAACAGAAAGTGATGTCATGTAGACACAAAAACCAACCCACCCACCCACCCACCCACACACACGGTAGCGCCTTGGAAATAGGGATCTGTGAGAAAATGTGGAGCAGAGATTGTATGGGTTTGGTTTTCTTGGCTCCTGATCAGCAGTTTAATTATAGTAACTTTTGAGTCTACTTAAAGTGCTCAAGATAAGTCCAGCTGTAGCAAAATAGCCTAGATCGCTCTGTTCGACTGCCTTCTTTTTCTCTTTCATCCTTCCATCTCTCCTCCCTCCCCCAAATATCCAGAAAAATATAGAGGGAGAAACAACTACTTACCCAGGAAAAAGAAAAGATTTTGCATATATACAGTAAAGCTGCTGCTGTTTTGCAAAATCTAAGCTCACAAATGCAATGACTCTAGGCATACCTACAACCAAAAGTGATGAGTTTGGGAATTTTTTAAAGCAGAACTGCCCAACTTTCGACTTAAAGGCATTCTGTAGCTCATCAAAACTTGCCACCAAGCTTTGTCATTTTTAATATCATAGGAGGAGAATATTATTAAATGTAATACATAGTATGTTATAGAGTAAGTACATATTAACTGTACTTAAGTTGATGTCCCTGTAATAAAACCTTAACGAGATCAAATTCAGTTTTTGTTCTATCTCTGTCCATTTTTTTTCTCATGGTCCCACATATTTTTCTGAAGCAGTCTTCCTGGGCACACCCACCTGAAAGCTAATATGGCTTCCACCTATGAAAAGTTGTTCCCTCCACCTTCAAACAAGATTTACTTTGTTACTTGCTTCCCACTCAACTGCTCGACCCACCTTCACAGCTGTAACTGTAGACAGCCACTGTTGACCTTTCCATTAGATTTTCATCATGGTGCCAGCTAACAGCCATTCTCCCCATGCCAAAATATGGCTCCAGTTTCAAGGACGGCATTTTCTGTGGATCCATATAATTTAATAATGTCAGGTTGTACGATGTTCTCTCTTTCATGGTAGAGTCATTCTTTGGGACTAGAGAAGAGCTTTGATCTTGCAAAACAGTGTCCATCTCTGTAATGTTAGTAGCATAATCTTGATTCCCGTCCCCGGCAGGAGAATCTTGCATTCCTGTTGTCTCGGCCAAATCCTGCTCTTGCAAAGCCAGCAAGGATTCTCTCTGCAAGTAGTCATTAAGCCTGATTAACGCTTTACAAGCCAGGGATATTTCAGGATGCGAATAATTTATTTCATATCCTTCCATAGGCCAAGGGACTGTAAATAACCTTGTGTTCAAATATTTGTAAGTATATCCCGGGTTTCCAATTAATATACGAGATATGGGGGTAACAAAATCTTTCCCTTTGATCCTTACAAGATCTTGGAAGAAACAAGCATGTTTTCGTAAAGTGAAAAAAGCTTTTTGGACTTCTTCATGAATGTCTGTTGGGATCTTCTCGGTGTTCCTGAGGATAAATTTGGAATATTTTTCCTTCCACTAAAAAGAAATGGAAAAGACAAATCATTCTGATACATATTTATGATGGAGGGAGTTATACAAAAAATAAAGGTCTCAACTGAATACTCACCTGATCCTTTGGAAACTCCCCAAGTCCTCTCTGAAAGCCCATGGATCCATTAGATGCCTTGGGCAGACAGATCGACTAGGGGCTTCCTCACTGCAGAGGGGGATCACACAGTGAAACTCCATAGCAATTAGAGAGTGATCTGTCCATGACAGGATGCTAAGCTCAATGTCTCCCTCCCCCAAATTTTCAGACCGCACTGCTTCTGCCCCAAGAGAAAAGCAGATCTAGTGTGTAACCTCTTACATGCACTGGGGCCTTGATAAGTTGAGTTTGGTCTATGGTTGCAATGGCCACTCCAGATTTCTCATCCAAGAAAGGCAGGCTGAAATGCCCCCATATCAAAGTTTGGGGAGCTCCACCGCCATACCAGTAATTAGGTTGAGCAGCCCTGGCAGCCCAACTTTAAGATGGGTGGACTTCAATTCCCAGAATTCCCTGGGAGAATTCTGGGGAATTCTGGGAGTTGAAGTCCACCCATCTTAAAGTTGCCAAGGTTGAGAAACACTGGTCTATATTGTTACTGAAAGAGACTTTACTTTTTAATAAGACGTACATTACCATTGGACTTGTGAAGTTAAGCATCCTATTAATGTATCTTAAACACTGTCTGCCTGGTTTCTATGCTTTGAAAGAAGTCTAATTTAAAAAAAAACATTGTGATCTCGAAAGTATTTTTTTTTTTTAGAAAAGAGGAAATGGAAACACATTTCTAACACATCATCTGAGAATACTTCTTTCATTCTCTAGCCAGGCATCCTGCTTTGTCCTACATAAGGAAAACATTAAGAGATCAGAAGACAAAGAAAGGTTGAGAGAAAAGGAGAGAAAGAAAAAGAGAAAGAAAACACACCACAGAGCCCGTACTGGACATTTTTACTGATTGAAGGAACAAAAATCATGTCACTTCTGCTGTATCTCTGACAGCTAATATTAAAGGTCATCCCATTTTTCGCACAGATCAAAGCAGCCCTAAATGGATGCTGCCAAAAAAAGCATACAAAAGCTTTCAGGCTTAATTTTTTAACATGCCCATCATCCCAGAACAAAATTTAACACGCCCAGAGCAACCTAAGGTCAGGCTATATATTTTTAGCTGTCTACAAATCATACACAGCCTCTGTGTTGTGCGGTTTTGTTTTGTTTTTAAGTCAAGATAACCTTGTCACTTAAGTGACAACAGCAACCACAAACTCTGCCAAGTCATCGTTGGCAAAATAAGATGGTACTCCAGTTCTCTATTGGGCGATAACAACATTAGGATCAAGAAATCTACAAATTTCTAAAAGGCAACCTTCCCAGTTTGGATGTCCAGTCTGGTGACCTGGTGACCTCTACCTACACTGAGACCAACTCTTAGAAAGATGATCAAGAATTCTGAGTATAACAATTTTAATATATCTGGAGGGGCTGGCTTGGAAAAGACTGTTCCATAATATTACATTGTTATATGTCACAGTATATTGATACTGATATTATTATTATTATTCCGTTTTTGATACTGATATTACTATTATTATTATTCCGTTTTTGGTGTCTCACATGGATGCTCTACTAAATGCTTTTATCCATTCCTAGAAAACTATGATTTCATCACTCCAAATGCCAGCCCTGTTGCTTGTTTTTTTTCGCTCAGAGAAAAGTTTTAGAACTGATTCACACTTTGGCTTAACCAATGAATAAGCCACAACTACCTGGATTCACTTGTCATGCAAAACCATAATATGCTGTTTTGCTTTGGTTTTGTGTTGTGTGAGCACAGCAATGATTTCTTAAATAATTCTCTTTGTAGTCTTTCCAGTACTTTCCTTAGCACTTTATTGTTGTCAAATTTAAAGAGTCCAACAGAAGAGAATTTAAGAGTATATTATAGAGAATATATAAAGTATAGAGAGTATATAAAGAGAATTTAAGGAGTATATTATAAGGTAACCTATAAATATTGGTAATACCACAACCACAGAAGGCTTCCTGACACTCCCAACCTGCTACCCTCTAAATATGTTGAAAGAGTAACTCCCCAAATACTCAACAAATTTGACGTTCTTAAGAATATCAAATTGGTGGAAATACTCCACAATTTCAGGCTGGGGTCTTTCCAATCCTATCTCAATAACCTTGAGATCTTTTGTAGGTAAAGCATACCGTCTAAATCTGAATTACATAACTTTTCTTGACAGATGCTAAGTGATAAATTTTCAAATGCTGTAAAAAAGTAACACTCTTCCATCAATCTTTAGAAAGAAAAAGGCAGAAAGAAAAGGCTCTTTCCTTCCTGAAACAGTGGGGGGAAAGGTGGGGGCCACTAAAAATGCATCTTTCGACCACATGTCAACATAAGAAAAGTTGACATGGCTATAACGTAGGAACTCCTGCTGTAGCTGTTCAAACCAAGAAAAAGGTTCATTTTTATGTCTTTCATTCAGTATGCTCCAACTTAATTGGATAGAACTTAGCCACGTTTTTCCATGTGTTTCACATTTGGCCAAAGTGTTGCTGAAGAAAAAGTTTGCACACTTTTCCATTT